>NC_137812.1:51825421-51977921 GCF_963921795.1 Nannobrachium achirus
CATCAATCTCACTTGTGGTCACAGACTCTCCTTAAGCGACTATAGGATAAAAGCTTAAAATATATTGTACCAATATCACCTTAACTCCTTTCAAACATTCTTATGTTGAGGAACAAGGCAGAGAGACAGGAATTGAGTTGAGGCTGGTTGGTTTCAGTGGGGTCGGGTTTGAGGTTGAGGTGGGCGGAGCTGGAGATGAAGGACTTGGTGCTCTCATTAGCCACCCCCATGGCGGCAAAATGCCGTCAGAAAAGTCATCTCACTTTAAGAATTATTAACAGTTAATTGGCCCCAAATAAGTCACAATAATCCCCCCCACAAGAGGAGACTCTGGGTGGCGTGGGCGCCCTAATCGGCTTTGGTGACTGTTGTGACCCGACTCTTGCCTGTTTGGCCAGGGATCTAAACTGATATCATATCTGGCCAGAGCCACCCTTGGCCCTGGGCCGGGACCCCATCACATGATGGCGTCATGACCCGTCACTCCCGCCGCCCCGCTTCCACATGAGGGGCCGGGTGGGGAATGAAGTGAAAGGGGGGCATCAACGCTAATTAGCTTATCCCTTCACCCTGGGGAACCACAGGCCCTCTGAGCCCTGTCATAAGCTGTAAACTGTCAGGATTAAACTTCAAGTCTCTTTCACTTGTTATAACAGTATTGCTGTCATCATCCACACCCAGTGACCTCTATCTGTGGTGATTCTCTAGTCTTTGTGGTTCTCTAGTCTTGGTATTTCTCTAGGCCCTGGTGGTTCTCTGGTCTTGGCCAAGAGGGATGAATATTCCAGGAACAGTCACTGTCCCTCAACAATTATAGCACTTTGCTTGATGTTTATTCTTCTGTGTCAAAAGACGAAGCACAGTATTTGACGAAATTCTTCCTTGTCACCAACCTCTGCTCCTTATTTCCGATCTCCCAAAAGAGCCACAGAGTTAAACCTTTCTCTGCCATGAAGAGATTAGTTTGTATTAAAGAGGTGAGGTTGGGGGGGGAGGGGGTTATGAAGGCTTTGATCAAACCAGGTCCTTCATTGCAATTGAAGTCTCCAAGCAGCTGTAACTACATATCATCAAGACACTTATGATTGTTTAGGTCCCATAACGTGTTGCTGTTTAAATAGTTGGAAATATGACTTGTTCACATAGTGTCCCTTAACCTTAGCTTTATTGACCACATGAACCCTAGCATCCCGATTCTGGGCATGTCATAATAAGTGAACATTCTGTGAAAATAGCAGGTCTACAAGCTCACAAGGCATCGCATTTGTGATGCGTTGTGAGCTTGTAGATCTGCTACTTTGGTGTGGAGATTTGGTGTAGGGAGAAAAAAGGAGAGGGCTAAGCACCAGACCCCTGGGGGAACTCGTCCACAAAAGAAGTACCGGTGATATAGAGTTTAAGTGGTAAATCTCTTGTGTGTTTCTATTTAGGCCTGTCACTGACACACATTGGCAAGAGATGTACAGTACTATACTGTATTCAATCATATATTAATTGTGCTTTATATTTATCAATACTGTATATACAGTATCTTAAAACTGCAAGCCATGTCTTATTTCAATGAATACAATGTTATTTTGACATATCTATACAGTAGAGGATGTTAAGACAATGTAACTGTATTAATCAGGGTTCCCTGATTGGCTGGGTTGGGTGGGCCAATCAGGAAGGTGGTGCTGATACAATATTATAGATATTTAGATAAAGAAGAATACAGGTTGATAATGATAATACTGTATATATTGTCTTTATATACAGGTAGATAATACTGTATATATTGTCTTTGCAGCTGGGAGTGAACATTTTCTTGGCTCTCATTGTGGGTTGTATTTTCTTTGGGGTCAAAGATGACCAAAGCGGGATCCAGAACAGGTGGGCATGACACAACAACAGTTTGTGCGTGAGTGTGTGTGTGCGTGTGTGTGTGTGTGTGTGTGTGTGTGTGTGTGTGTGTGTGTGTGTGTGTGTGTGGTGTGTGTGGTGTCTGTGTGTGTGTGTGTGTGTGTGCTGCGTGCGTGCGTGCGTGGCGTGCGTGCGTGCGTGCGTGCGTGTGTGTGTGTGTGCGTCCACAGTTGTGCATTTGTGTGTGTGTGTGTGTGTGTGTGTGTGTGTGTGTGTGTGTGTGTGTGTGTGTGTGTGTGTGTGTGTGTGTGTGTGTGTGTGTGTGACCCCACGACCACGTACACAGTGGAGTTTGGGACTACCACAGGGAGACGGGGGTGGTGTGAGAACAAACATGCTCTGACAGTTGGACATTGTCAATGTGAACATTGTGAACATCCAAAGAACCTGGGAATGGCTCTTGAAAACATGCCCTCCCAACTTGGGAACTGCACATGCATGTTTTCCTAAACAGGGAGCACAGCAACGCAGCTCAGGTTCCATCAGCGAACCACCTCAGGTCCTCCTGGACCTGGGAGCTACGTGCAGCCTACCAAGTACTGGAGCAACTGCTTACATGCTGGGACCAGTGGTGGAAAGTACATTTACTTAAGTACTGTACATACAGTACGTACAATTTTGAGGTGTTTGTGCTTTACTTGAGTATTTCCAATTTCCAATATGTTTACGTCTACTCCAGTAAATATTGTACTTTTACTCTACTACAATTATTTGAAAACTTTAGTTACTAATTACCTTTTATTTATTTTTTATTCATTTTAGATTTTGATTATTAGTACAAAACATAAATTAACCACTTCAGCCCTATAGTATACATTTGGGCCATTTGAAAATAGCTATTTTCAAAAGAGGTTTGCACGTTCGAAACATTTAAATGGGACATTCTGCATACTTTTACTTTTGGTACTTTAAGTACATTTGGATGCCAATACTCAAGTACATTTTGAATTCTGGACTTGTATTTGTAACAGAGTAAGTCTACATTGCAGTATTGATACTTTTACTTAAATCATTTGAGTACTTTTTCCACCACTGGCTGGGACTCACTGCAAGACTCCGCACAACAGGTGAGCCACTCACTACATTCCTACAGCACTGTGTAGCACAGTGGTTCCCAAGCCTTTTATCTCCAGACCCAAAAGAGAAATTGGATCCAAAAACCTTCTATCTGCTAATTCATGACGATTCTTTGATATATTTATTTATTTTATGATTTTTTTTTTCAAAATAATACTTGTGTAATTTAAATTCAAAACAAAACTAGAAGCAGTGCTCTTCCGAGCACAGGTCTCCACCAGGCCACACAAATCGGCCTGTTATAGCGCCACCATGAGGCTGATTTAAAAAATGTGGGGCAGAGGTTCTGAATTAGCATCCAGGGAGTGTGTGTGCTCAGTTTGGCAGCGATCGGGCCAACGGCGCCGGAGATTAGCTGGTAACAACCAGGCCACACAAATCGGCCTGTTATAGCGCCACCATGAGGCTGATTTGAAAAATGTGGGGCAGAGGTTCTAGATTGGCATCCAGGGAGTGTGTGTGCTCAGTTTGGCAGCGATCGGGCCAACGGTGACTGAGATTAGCTGCTCACAAACTGCGAGGACGCACGGACGCACGCACGCACGGACGGACGCACGCACGGACGGACGGACGGACGGACGGACGGACGGACGGAGGGGAAAACATACTCTCCCTCAGCCTTCGGCTGGTGGAGACAATTACAAATTATGGTATATTTACTCACAACCCATTGAAATGGGTCCGCGACCCACAGTTTGGGAACCACTGGTGTAGCACATTGCAGCTGACCGACAAGAAAGCATGGCATTTGAAATGAAACCTTTAATTTAAATCAATTTTATGTGAGCTGCAGTGTAGGGGGTCCTCCACTGGGGGCGCCACCACTTTTGCATCCGTTCTGGAGCACCAGGAGTCGGTGGTCCCCGGGAATTCCCCGTGAGCAGCCCCGTTGGGGTGGTCATGTTTGCGCATTTGGTCATTTTTTACATCTGGGGGTCCCCCAGGGACCTGGGGGTCCCTGGAGCTCCGGGGGTCCTTGGAGGTTGTAGTTTGGCAGCCAAGGAACGTGTGTGCAAAATTTGGCATGGATCGGGGCAACGGTTGCGGAGATATAAGCAGGGAAAAAGTGTGACGTGTGAGGTGTGACAGACAGACGGAGGGACTGACTGACTGACTTACACTTTGTGGTGGTTTTGATAGTAAAGTGCGACCTACGGTCGCAACAACACTTACCGTGACAGAAACTCAGCTTCAAATCAAGAAAATGGGTGCTAAAGCATGGTGGATCTGTAGAGTGGAAATAAAGTGCAGACACAAAAAATGAAAAAGAAAGCTAGGAAAATAACATGCATGCACAGCACTCTCTCCTTTCAACCCAAAACGATTTGATCATACGTCAGTGAATACCTTCATCAAACTATTGAGTTGGTGATGGCTCATTCATACAGTTTGTGTGAGCCCGTGTGTACATGCATCCACAGCATTGTTATTTTTCTGGAAAAAAAAGAAAGATATGTTGAGCCTTCTTATTTATTGCTTTAATATGATGCTTATATATACTGTACGTCAATACATGGGTACACTGTAGACGGGATCCAGAACAGGTGGGCATGAACAGGTGGGGCAGCCATAGCTGAATGGTTAGCGAGCCTGCCTGGGGCCTGGTTGTCCCTGGTTCGATTCCCGGCCAGGATAGCAATGTCGATGTGTGTCCCTGAGCAAGACTCTTAACCCCTAATTGCTCACGCACTCCTTGTGGGCTGCGAAGCAGCTGGGTTGGGCTGCAAATACAGAATTTCCCTCGCGGGAGGAGTAGGTAACTATTATTATTAGACATCCTTAAATTAAAAAAATATCTATAACTTTCCTCTACTACCCTGGATTTCCTGCGTGTTGACATTTTTACCATTGAGCTAATAGAGCCTGCCTTCTTGCTCAGGGGATACATTGAATCTATGTCAAACAAGTTGATACAAATATCAATAAAATAAACATAATCTCATCTTTTCTGGGGTTTGATAGTAAGCACGACACCCAGAATTAATGACAGAAGAGTGATAGAGGGGCGAGTGGAATAACTCTAGCGTAACTAGAAGCAGTGCTCTTCCGAGCACAGGTCTCCACCAGGCCGTGCGTACTGGTGGTGTTACTGTATAATAGGCCAATGTAAAAAGGGTGGCATATGTTCCTCACCTTAGATCTTTCATGGCAATCGGACGCTGCATGCATGATTTGAAGCATTGTTTTCCAAAAATGTGTTTTGCTAAAGTCTACCTAATGGTGGCGCTATAACAGGCCAATGTGAAAAAGGTAGCATTTGTTCCTTGACCTAGTGGGAATATGTGTGGCAAATTTCACGGTAATCGCAAGCTGCGTTGATGATTTGAGGCATTTTGTTCAAAAGCGGAGGAATCCTGCAAAATTTGGAAGCTAATATTAGCCAATCAGGATGGAATATGAAATATCAGACTGATCGGACTTGATCACATGACTATAGAGATACTGTGTACCGATTTGCGTGATTTTTGCATAAAATCTCAAGGAGTAATATCCAAAAATGTGTTTTACATATGTCGGCCCAAAGGTGGCGCTATAAAAGGCTGATGTGAAAAATGCAGGGCAAAGGTTTATCCTTAGCCTCTAGGGAGTGCGCTTACAAAGTTTGAAACTGATCGGTGGAGTTATAGGTAAAACCACAAATCGGCCTGTTATTCAGCAGCGAAGTGTGATGTCACTTCCGTGAAATCGCGTGAAATGTCGCCCTCTACGGGGTTCATGCTGGTATTGTTTTGTATTCAAATCGCCATTGAGGAATTTGCGATCACCGCATATAAGAACTGTGTTAAAAATATAAACACACCATGTGCGCGGACATGCTCTCAGCGACAGTCTGTCCCAGACACGAGTGTCTCTCTGTAGTTTCCAACATTTAGGACAGTGTTGATTACATTTTCTCTGACAACAGGCTGTATCAGATATGAATGAATATCATAAACTATGCAGAACCCCCCCGCTGACAGAAACGCGCACATGGTGTGTTTATTTTTTTAACACAGTCCTTATATGCGGCAATCGCAAATTTCCCAATGGCGATTTGAATACAAAACAATACCAGCATGAACCCCCTAGAGGGCGTCATTACGCACAAATGACGACATGGCTTCGTTTCTCTATAGCGCCACCATGAGGCTGATTTAAAAAAAATTAAGTGGCATTTCTTCCTCGGCCTAGTGGGAACGTGTGTGCGCGATTTCATGATAATTGCACTTTGCGTTTGTGATTTGAGGCATTTTGTTCAAAACGGCTCAATCCTACAAACTTTGGAAGCCAATCTTAGCCAATCAGGATGCAATATGCAAAATCGGACAGATCTGTGTCGATCACATGACTGTCGAGATACTGCCTACCGATTTGTAGGATTTTTGGACAAAATCTGTAAGAGTAGTGCACAGAAATGTGTTTTGCGAACATCGGCCACTAGGTGGCGCTAGAAAAGGCCCATTTGAAAAATTTAGGGCAGATTGGCATCCAGGGAATGTGTGTGCTCACTTTGGCAGCAACTGGGCCAACGGCGACTGAGATTAGGTGCTCACAAACTGCGAGGACGCACGGACGGACGCACGCACGCACGGACGGACGGACGGACGCACGGACGGACACACGGACGGAGGGGAAAACATACTCTCCCTCAGCCTTCGGCTGGTGGAGCCAATAAATCCTATTTCCTCTACTCACACCTTGACCATTATTTTATTGGTCACAACCTCAATGGAGCATATTAGACCCTAGAATTACAAATGCAGTATAAAAGTCTCTGTACAGCTCGTTTCTCTCTCCCTTTCATTTCATGCATGGCTGGTAGAATATAAGGACTTAGTGTTTCGTTAAATTCAAAGTCAACACATAGACTATGGCTGACTGTATACGGCTGACTCAAATGCATGTACTGTAGCTTGATAGGGGCCAACTTAGTCCCTGTCGTTGGGTGCCCAGATTCAGATCACAGTCAGATTATTGTCATATCATATCATTCACATAGAATGATGGGTGAACAATGTTGTTTAATGTAGCCTGGCAGATTTTTTTTTCCAGCACACAGAGAGCTGAAAACAGACTTATTAAAAGTTTTATGTCAGATTTTTTACATGTTCATAAAATAGAATGATAGGATTCAGGTTACAAATTTGCAAAGTGGCTCATTAAAAACTGTATTCAAAAGCATAAATGTGTTTCCTTTACAAAGGTTTATAATCAAATGAATACATGTTGCTAACTAAAGACTTTGGATTGGAGGTACTTACGTCATACACCCTTGTACTGTAAGTATATATTATGTACTGTAATGGGGATTTTTGAGCGGTGGTTACACCGTCTCCTATACGTGGCCGTGTGTGTATGCGCGTGTGTGTGTGTGTGTGTGTGCGTGTGTCCGTGTCTGTATGTAGCCTGCAGAGCCTGCAGTACCTTTTCTTACCACACATGTTAAGGGAGGGGCGCTGTTGTTCAGGCCAGAGACACACACACACACACACACACACACACACACACACACACACACACACACACACACACACACACACACACACACACACCGACCACCGCTCAGTTCACACGGGTGTGATTTTTTATCAAAAGTGTACTTGACCACATGAACCCTCAGCAAAACATTCAGCAAAAATAGCAAATCTACAAGCTTACAACATATTGCATTGCACTGCATTGGGAGCTTGCTATTTTCAGTGAACACATTTGATGTAGAGGGGAAAAAGGAGGGGTCCTAGTATAGACCTCTAGGGAATCCAGATGGTCAATGAAGTATGTAGGGTTTAAGTGGTTTCCACAGGTTAACTTATTTAGAATCAAGCCAATTTAGCCATGCATTGTTTTTGTGACTAGTGTCCCATGTTTTCCTTTCTGTGACACCTTACTGTACCTGACATTCCCCTGTTATGTCTTGTTGTAGGATGGGAGCCCTCTTCTTCATCACCACCAACCAGTGTTTTAGCACAGTATCCGCAGCTGAACTCTTCATCACAGAGAGGCAGCTCTTTGTGTATGTATTGTGGCGGATTATTGTACCTATCGTTAACATGTGAAGCAAGAGGTGCCAGGCACAACAACCCCTGTCGCCCCTTTAAAAAGAACAAACACCGGGTGAGCTCTGGCTTCTTACCCTTATGGTGAAGCCTACCATTGTTCATTGGGGGGATTAGAGCTCAGAAATGGAATGGCTTTGTGCTTATTTTGAAGTAAATGTGACTATTTTTGTAGAAAGAAAGAAATAGATAATATAAATATATATAAATAATGTAATTGACCGCAGTTGCCCCCAAACTTTAATCAGGTTTCATATCATGAGTTCCCTTAAACATTGTTTTTAAACAAAAAATAATAATTAAAGCAATTCTCTTATAACAGTAATATTAATAATAATTAATAATAAATTGCAAACACACTTTTTTAATTTGTGTTTATAATGCAGCACTGAAATATCTGTAGTCACAGAAAGATTGTTGACAGAAAGATGATCCTAAAAGTATGTCTATAATAATGTAAAGATAAAATAGGAGAAATCAAGAAAGACTTTGTTTGCCACTGGTTTCCACAGGAGCTGGTATAGCAACCAGGCCTGGAATTTCGTCATTTTAGGGGCAAGGCCACTTGGCCTTTGATGTTTTGGGTTAGGGTTAGGGTTTTTGAGGGCACAAAGGCCAAATGCCAGGGCAGGAAGGCCATCAAATAAAACATGATTTTAGTCCATTGAAATAATTTGTTGAATTTAAGGGTTAGGGACCTAATCTTCAATGAAATAGATAGATGATGGTATTTACAATCTGATCCATGCTCAGTCCTGCACCATTCAAAGTCACTGGATTGGTTTAAAGATGGGGACTCAGGGAAGTAAACAATCTCAACAAAAGACATGGTGTCTACATGACAAGAAAGATACACAGGTGTCTACTATCTACATATTGACAAGAGATAGGCAGGGGCATTAAGGCCACTGTGGCCTCAGGTCATGCCATTGGTTTGAAGGGCACAAGGCCAAACTGAGGGGCAACGGCGGCCATGGCCTTCATGGCCTCCATGAAATTCCTGCCCTGATAGCAACTGATAAAGCGTGGCAAACCAAATCTTTCACATTTCTGCATTTCTCCCCTGATAGGCATGAATACATCAGTGGCTACTACAGAGTGTCTGTATACTTCCTGTCTAAGATCCTGTCAGACATCATCACTTTGCGCACCATCCCCACAGTCATCTTCTGCTGTATCGTCTATTTCATGATCGGTAAGATGGAAAGGTGGAGCAATTTACTTCTAAATCATTATTATTGATTCAATAAACATTGAGTGTGTGTGTGTGTGTGTGTGTGTGTGTGTGTGTGTGTGTGTGTGTGTGTGTGTGTGTGTGTGTGTGCACGTTTGTGCGTGTGTTCACATGAGTGTGTGTGTGTGTGTGTGTGTGTGTGCGTGTGTGTGTGCGTGTGTGCGTGCGTGCGTGTTTGTGTGGTTTCAGGTTTGAAAGCCTCAGCTTCCGCCTTCCTCACCTTCACATTGACAGTGACTCTGATGGCGTACACCGCCACAGCCATGACTATGGCCGTATCAGCAGACCAGAGTGTGGTCGCTCTAGCAAACATCTTGATGACCATCACCTTTGTCCTTATGATGGTTAGAGGAATTCACTTTTGAGCTTTTGTAAACCTGTGACGTCTTCATTTTTGTGGTCATTGTTGCTCTTCTTTATGCTATACACATATTTGTGTTTTCATCCTTTCATCATTGTGTTTTTTATCAGTAGATTCTGTCTATCTTAGTGCAGTAAATTGAGTAGATGAAGTTTTTTTTGGGGGGGGTGACATGAACTAAACAGCATGAAGCAGTCTTTGGAACAAACAAGCAAAAGGGGATATGGGGAATCAAAAGGAAGGAAGGGTGGGGTCAAGTTAAGTTTTAATTAGTGTTGTGTGTATTCAGATCTTCTCTGGTCTGCTGGTGAACCTCCCTAGTATCATGGACTGGCTGGCCTGGCTAAAGTACTTCAGTATTCCTCGCTATGGTCTGGCTGTAAGTCACACTTGATTATTTTCCTCTCCTAATCATTAAAACATAACACACATTTGATAATGTGATCTAATACTTCAATGGTTTCATGAATAAAGCTTTACCCAATCATTCACTAAAGTAAGTCCTGTTTGTCCATGTGCCAAAGCAGTTTTCCTTTTGCATACAAACAACTTGCTACAGTGTTTTGAAGACTTTGTTTGAATTATGTTATCACATTTCTCCTGTATAAAATCTATGTGTAACTTTAATAGATAAAGCTAATTTATCTATTGTATTTCCAGGCCCTTAACATCAACGAGTTTGTGGATTTGAAGTTTTGTAATGACCTTGCGATGCGCAATGCCACCATGTCTCCTGCCTCGACCAACTGCAGTGTGAACCTAGCTGGCCTAACGTAGGTTTATGTAATATGCACAGTATCTACACAAGTGGGTATATACAACATAATAATATACGTATATACAGGGTTCCCACACATTTTCACCAATTCATTTCCAAAACTTTTCCAGAATATTTAACCCAATTTCCAGGACTATATAACAATAATTCAGCTCAATAACAAGTCGCTTTCTCCTATGTGCAATGCCCAAAGACAGGTAGTGTATGCCAGTGGTTCTCAACCTTTTCAGGCTGTGACCCCCGAAAGAATCATATTTTAACCCACCCTGACAAGCACTAAGAGTTGAGGAATTTTGTATAACACGTTTCTATTGTGAAAATAGCAGATCTACATCGCTGCGAGGCCTTGCTGCGAGGCCTTGTGCTGCGAGGCCTTGTGAGCATGTAGATCGGCTATTTTCACAATTTCTGCCTCTAATATTTGACAATTTGGCCTATGTTTAATTTGTCATTTCAGAGGTATTAACAAAATCAATAACCAAAGACAATGCATAGCTATTTTTTCCAGGACCCTTGATCAATTCCAAAACTTTTCCAGTACTATTTTTCTAATTTCAAAATATTTCCAGGAATTTCATGACCGTGGGAACCCTGTATATACAACATAACTTTACAAAATATTTTACACGCACGCACGCACGCACGCACACACACACACACACACACACACACACACACACACACACACACACACACTTTTCTCTTTCTCATTGTTTTACCTAATATGAGCAAAGAATATTTCAAAAGAATATTTCCTGATTTGTATTGTTCCAGATGCACAGGGGAACAGCACCTGGACTATCTAGGAATAGAATACACCACATGGGGGATGTGGAAGAATCATGTGGCTCTGACTGTCATGGCTGTCATCTTCCTCATCATCGCTTACCTGAAACTACGCTTCATCAAGAAATTTACTTAAGAGCATGTCTCTCTTGTGCAGTTTACTGTCCTCTTCAATGAGAAAGAAATCTGAGAAGCAATACATACAAACATATATTCTGCCACCAAGGAATGCGTCTATGGTTTGCATTGGGAATGCACTGATATATAGGCTGTATATCGGTATCTATCAACCGTTATTCGCCGGCATCAGCATATCAGCAATTAAGTTGACATTCACTGTTGGCAGTATTCACTGATGGTTTATCTGTCGTTGTGATGCATCAAATTTGCACTGGCTATAATGGTGTGTTGGTTATCTTTAGCCTACCAAACTGAAGATTCAGATTAGAATTTTTATCATGAAGATTTATTTGTTATCTTGCCACAAAAGAGGGAATGAATAACAACAAAAGTGAAGTAAAGAAACATCAGTAGCGACTATCGGCCAAATTGTTATTTTAAATATCAGGTATCGACCCAGAAGAGAATTTCCATATCGTGCATCCCTAGTTTGGATTTATAATAGATTCTTATTACCGCACATATTGGTTAAAAACTGTACACTGTACATGAATGTAAAATAGCTTTGTGTGGATATAATGTACATGTGAAGTCCTTTTCCTTTCATTCACTAATTGTTTACTGGAGGTTTACACTGGTTATGAGTTTTGTAGCTAAACTGAATTATGACAAATCCATGTTATTTTAGTCTTACACATCCATTCTGAATCACACCAAATTGAATGTTGCTTCACAATGATCACCTCAAGCTATGTTGATTGTTTTGTAAAGGATGTACACCTGAATCAAAGTAGACGTTGAATATGTTTTACTTGCTCTACAGTAGATCTATAATTTGTTCAACAGTATTAAATATTTGAGAACAAACATTTGTGAGAACAGTGTTCCTAGGCTAGTGTTTAAAAACTAACTTTTATAAACATTGCAATGTAACCTATGTATTCTTTGGTTTTGTCATGTTTCAGTTCTATTCTTTGTGATATTAATTTGAATCCTTTCATAGTTGGTATGTATGGCAGCTGTTATAGGAGTGTGCATTTTAAGCAACAAAAAATTACAGAGGAAATAACAATATACTTTATTGTGTACAATAACATAGATATACAAAATATTATAAGGCACAGTGGGCCTAAGCATAACGACATAAATGCATGGGTTTCCCATGAATGAATACTAGTTGCACTCCAAATCGAAGTTTGTTTCAAGTTACAATATGTATCATAAATCAATAAGAGGGGTCTTCAACGTTTTCATGCCAAGGACCCCTTAGTTGAGAGAGAGATGAAGCAGGGACCCCCACAATCTGTTCATAGATATAGTTTCATTGTTTGACAGCACGATCAAATTCATTTTGGATTCATGTTAATGTGTGTTTTCACATATTTAACCACTTGAACAGTCAATAATTAATCAACTTGACCTTTCACTATACTTAGTCTGCTCTTTTCCCCCTACAAAGCTCTTTGCCGAAAATAGCCGATCTACAAGCTTGTAGATCGGCTATTTTTGTCTAAAGTTCTCCGAATATAGACGCTAGAGTTCAAGTGGTTAATATAAGAAAGGGGTAAAAACAAGTTCCTATATCACACAAAGATTTGGAGGACCCCCTGTAGAAACTCTGAGGAACCCCTAGGTGTCCCGGACCCCTGTTGAAGACCCCTGCAATAAGGTATTCATTTTTTGTTTCAGAAATGAACAAGTATGTGTGCGTGAATATATATATATCACACTGTATATGACAGAATGTGCCACACATGTATTGTACCTATATTAAAAGGACCAAAAGTATAAAGCAGCAAAATGAACATTCAAAGAAATGCCTTGCATGGTGAAGAGCCGGTGTATAATCAAATAATAATCAAACAGCACTAAGCTTCATTCTCAGGAAAAAGTATTTTAAAATGATATGCTGTGTATTTTAATACAATTTAAGGAAATAAGCTTACTTACCAAGTGTATTACATCTAAATGTTGTGCAATCAAGCACTTATATTGTAAAGTATACCCTTCATCAAATCCTTCATTGTACCTTTTTTCTTCACATAGCTCTTTTTCAAACGCTACAATCATTAATGCATTTGCACTTTGCATTTTTCTGTAAGCATTATAACTGTCTCATATTCAGCTTTAGAAAGAATGCATGAGAAAGCAACACTTCATAATAGTTTTAAACAGCTCTGGCTTTTGGGTGTATACTGTAACGTACCTCACTCTCACACTTTCAGTGCATTTCAGTATTTGAGGTGTTTGTGCACTTTGACTTTGTCATTGTGGTATGTCCAGACTTTCGACACATGTAACTGTACCGAGGCCTGTGTTTTAGGATGAAAAAAATGCCCCTCCAACTCACAACAAACATAATATGCCAACAAAAACCTTAAATCATCCCTTTTTTCCCCCACAAGTTACTTAATTCAACTCAGGGGAAATGTTTAATAACCAGAATGGAATGGATGTTCGTCAGTGGAAAAGCTGGGGGTAGAGCGCCAAATCTTCACACGTGGCCACTCCCATTGGTGCCAGCGTCGGGGCCGTCAGTGGACAGTGAAGAAGACGGACGGGGGCGAGGGCCAATTGGAGTGGCTGGTGGGTGGTGGCTGACCTGTGACACGGTGTCATCTGACTCCCAGCGCTCCAGCTCTTCCCTCACCAGTCTCTCCATCTGCTCCCTGTGGCCGTCTGTGTCCCGGCCCAGCCGCTCATCCTAACAAACAGATAAAGGCAGTGATTCTCAACCTTTTCAATTTCAAGGACCCACAGTTAGATATGCATTAGTTTAACAATATTTTGTCTCTGGGACCCCGTTCTGTAAAATCCACAGTGTTCAACAGCAGTGTGCAAATGGAACCAAATGCATTTGGATCATTCGGTTCCATTTACACACGTTCAGAGTTGCAGACGGTCCCTCTCCCTCTCTGGACCCTGGTGGTCCCCAAACCCCACGTTCAGAACCAGTGGATAACTCTCATTGCAAATCATCACTGGTAGAAACCTTATCTCCATACTTCATATTTTTTATGGTTTCGTAAATTAATTCACTATGTCGCTGAAGAAGAACGCCCTTCAAAAGTAGTCGATCATCTACAAGCTGTGAGCTTGTAGTATGCTATTTTTGCAATTCTTGAACTTCTTAAGTGGTTACGGTAGGCCTGTGGGTTTTGCATTGCATACATTGGAATACATGTTATTTTGTCCATTTCCAGTTTTTAACATAGAGTACAAGTTTTACCCCCGACAGCGACAAAATGCATCATACTGTAGCAGTTGCCGGTGACCACTCACCTCCACCACTCCGTCCAGCAGTCTGCCAAGAACATCTCTCCTCTTGAGCTTAGCTCTCTCCATCCCCTCCAGTTTCACTATGACAGCGTCGATCTTGGACACTATACTGCCAATGGAGTGCTCCATCCTATCCACTCGTCGGACCAGCCTAGATAAGACAAGACAAGACAAGACAAGACAAGACAAGACAAGACAAGACAAGACAAGACAAGACAAGACAAGACAAGACAAGACAAGACAAGACAAGACACGTTCAATTTAATTTAGTTACTTTTGCTCAGCTTACTTTAGTTTAACCAAACCCTAGTGTCCCCTATTCTGGACGGAACATTCAGAATACATAGGGTTAGGGTTTTTTATTTACTACAAAAATATAGTATACAGCTCCAACGCATTTAAAGATTGTTGCTTGGTACAGAGATTCTTTACCTAATGGCCTGTCAGATCAGATGTCTGCCTAATTATCATTTCACAGACAGACAGTCACTTAGGAGTGTCAATTAAGTTTGCGTTGAAGACACAAAAATGTTCGTACACTTGAAACTCCTCGTAAGACACGCCCCCTGAACTGCTACCACGGCGACGGGAGCTGTGTCCGCTGTCCTCGTCGTCATCCTCCTCCGAGTCGTCCTGGGTGCGGGGGAAGCTCCGCCCGCTGGTGGGTCTGGTAAGTGAATTACGCTCCAGTTCCAAGTCCTCCTGGGTCATGGGCACAAACAAACTGAGCGTGTGCAGAAGTGTGAAACAACACGCACATTATAATAACAGCATGGCCTCCACGTCCAACCTTTAGCTAGCGATCATCTACGTATGCTTCACTTGGCCAAATGGAAGTAGCAATCTTTATAAATAGTTCACAAATAACAATAAAGGTGCTTCACAAGAACAATGTACTGTGCTACTTAGAGATTTGCAGGAGAGAAAAACGTTGCTCTTCATACGTTTTCGGTCACTTTTACTTCAACAGGCATTTCAGGATCTCATGGCCAAAGGTGGTTGTTTTTAGTGAGTCATTCTCATAGTGTACGTACATACAGTACATACAGACAGACAGACAGACAGACAGACAGACAGGCCCTAGATGGTTGCCCTATAGCCACGCTGTACAAAAGGGACATGACAACATGACTCACCCTCTCTTTCTCCAGGTCATCTCTCATCTGTTGATGCTCATTCTCTGTCAGCTCCTGGTCTCCATCGTGGTCATACTTGGCAAAGATGGCCTCAATCTCTGCATCTGTGTGGCCTTTCCTGTGCACACATAAACATAACTGTGGTCAATTTATGTATCATCTTTACTGTACTGACCTGAGCCAAATAAATGTTCCTTGTGGACAATAAAGGGCATTTAATCTACTGTTACAGTCTCAAAGGGCTTTACAGTTAGTCCCACATTTAACAAATGCAGCAAACATCACACCCTGTCCTTAGAGACCCTCAGTCAAACAAGCAATAAAGACATTATTTTAGCATACATGTGTTGTACACAAATCTAATATGAGGCTCTGGTCACCCTTTGAGATCCTGCCGGAGTTCATGCAAGTTGACCTTGCCACCGGCCTGACGCAGGCTGTCTGAGATGTCGTCTACAGCAGTCTTTTTCAATCTCAGTTTCATCAAGGCCTTGTTACAACCCTGAAAGACGACAGTGGAGGAAAAGTGGTTCTTAAAGGTGTCTATAAGGCATTACAGCTTAGATAGTTCAGTAGAGAAAGAGAGGAGGGGAAATCCACACCAACAAGTTTAAGTTAATTATGTTTGGCTTTACTATGATCTTGCAATATCCTACCGTAGCAAGCCAGATTTTACAACATGTCAGCTGATATAATGATAATCAATATGAGTACAATATACATAAATGAACAGATACATGCTGTACAGACACATACAGATGAAAGAAGAAAGGCAGATGCATACACACTTCATTATATTTGATACATTTAATGTTGATTAGGTTATTATAATCCATGTAGGTGCACTACCTTCTTAATGAGGTCGGTCATCTCCATCTCAGACCTCTGCTGAGACATGTCTGCTTTCACCTCTGAGTATGTGTCATTGATGATAGCCAGGAACATATTCTATAAAAAGGTCAGTAAGAAAATAATAGTTTTCATTCATTTCAAAATGAGGCATCCACCATCTATCTATACATACATTCTCACTAAGGCTACTTTCACGCCCATCCCATGCCCAATTACACCCGCTCTCACTCATAGGCACTAGACGGACGGTACAGGACTTGCCATTCATTCGCTAGGAGCCGTCGCCATGGTGACACGCTATATACCCATTATAGCCTCCCAGCCTATAGGACCAGGACCGCCGTTCATTGGCTAGGAGCCGTCGCCATGGTGACATGCTATGTCTCTGTGTGTGTTTGTTTGCAACTCTGCTGCCTGCGTCGTCTATGTGTCGCTCGCGGATCTCGCGACCCAAAGTGGGGTAACTATGGGACTCGTATGCAGACAAAAGAAAAATAATCAATGCTTTAACTGCCACGCGCATGGAACCAAATGGAACCAAATGGACCCGACAGACAGTTTTGACGGCCGTGGATGTTTGGATCGAGCGAGCCATTGTGCCTCAAAATACTTCCGCGTCTTGAGTGCCTTGGATCGGCTCCGAGCACCCGCAGGCAGTCCCCGTTCAAAAGTAGTGCTGGAGATGTCATGTGTGTTCTAAGTAACCACCACCACTGACCGAGTCACGCACTTGACAAGCATGCCTTTTACAACTCACCATGAGGATGAAGAAGATGAAGAAGACAAATGTAGTGAAGTAGATGGGTCCAAGGACTGGGTTGGCCTCTTCAATCTGAGAGAACTCAAAATCTCCCAGAATAATCCGGAACTGGGTAAAACTACATTGGGAGAAGGTAAATGGCAAGACAGTTTGTAAAAAAAAAACATCTTATATTAAAATTGGTTTAACTCATTTGCTGCCATTTTAACATTGTACTGTATGGCTTTTCTGCCATTTTGTACAATGATATATTTTTTTTATATTTACATTTTTCCTAAATTCTGTATTTGCACGACAATGTCATACAGTAATGAAAATGAAAGAGGACAAGCTCTACTTTCACCAAAAAAATATAATTTTGTATTTACAATGTACCATTCTATAGTTAGAGCCATTTCAAAACCCTTGTTTTTTGAGCGGTGGTCACACCATCTCCATAGCGTGGCCGTGTGTGTATCCGTGCGTGTGTGTCTGTCTGTCTGTCTGTCTGTCTGTCTGTCTGTGTGTCTGTAGCCTCTGGTGTATGTAGCCTGAGTACCCTGGGTGACCAGAGAGGTGCTGTTGAGTCTAGCCTGGCCTGTGCATCAACTGCAACACACACACACACACACACACACACACACACACACACACACACACACACACACACCCAGGGGGGGAAAGGGGGAGGGGGGGGGGTTGGTGGGTAAACCACCGCTCAGTTCACACGGGTGTGATTTTTGATTTTCCGAGCTTGAAAATCTAATGAAAGGGAGTTATTTAGGTTTTTGTGAATGGTCTTTTTTCAAGCACATAATGCACTTGATATATGTATTTATGGCTTCAGGCACTTAGCAGATGAGTGTACTAGTGTAATAAGTGTAATTGTGTATAACTGGAATTGTGTAATAGTGCTGTAATAGGTCACCTCTTGCCCTTAGGGCGTCTTACTTCACACAAAGAGAAATACGCTTTTTATATTGGACTGGCCCACGATGGTCTGCAGTACCTCCTCACTCACACACACACACACACGCACACGCACACGCGCACACACACACACACACACACACACACACACACACACACACAAACACACACACACACACACACACACACACACACACACACACACACACACACACACACTATACTGTAGGCTATACACACACGTACATAAACGCTATATAGGCATTATATATATATGCTTATATATATATATATATATATATATATATATATATATATATATATATACAGTATAATATATATATATATGCTTATATATATATATATATATATATATATATATATATATATATATATATAATGCCTATATAGCAGTAAAAGCAGGGGGGAATGGTACCCCCTCTAACTGTATTTATGTTACCCATTTTCAACTGTTTTTATTTTATTGTGACACTTGCTTGGCGAGAACTACGTTGTGCTCTCATGCCAATAAAGCTCCATCGCCATAGGCCAATCAATCAATCAATCAAAGCCGTTGCTGATCCGGTCTGGGTCTATATCGGATACGGAAACGTTTCTTGCATGTATGTGAGTTTGTACAAAACCGGATACAGTAGGCGGGCTTCAGAACGGATCAATGATTAGCCAGGATTCCACCACAGCGTACAGCTGCAAGTTTTCCACGGGTACTGCCCTGGCTGCTACCGAAACAGCACACAGCACAAAGTTTAGGATGAAAGTAAAAAAAGAAACTTACAGCTAATGGAACGATGACAACGATCGTCGCGCTTCTTCCTCATATTCGGCCTCACTGTTACTGGGATCCATCGTATATGTTTCAGACAGCTCATTATACGAAGGAGGCGACATATGCTTGGGATTATATGGACACACGAGGATGTATTTTTACCGACGCGATTTCCGTGAGCCACCATGATCAGGCACTGCTCGCAGGCGTCCCGTTGCTGCAAGATGGGTGGACAAGATGTGGGGCAGTCGGGGGCACCGGCGGCGAAGGAGAAGGGGTCCCCCGGGGAGCCCAGTCCAGGCGACCATTGACTTTTTGTCTACTATGTAGCTGTCCGGAGACTGGGGAAATCTCATCCCATCATCATCTCGACCGGAGGGAATCGAGGGATAGCGACTCACTCCACAGAGGTTGGCCAGGGAGTCGGAAAACAAGTCTCTTTTAGTCCATTGCCCTCTTTTGCCACCCCCGGGACCCCGAAATCGGTGGATATTCCAAGTCTGAGGAAGCCGCGGGTACGTAGATGTATAGTTGTGTCTGTGTTGGTTTTGATTTAAAGCAAGGGTGTCGGTTCTGGGCCCTGGGTACAAGGATTCACTGTGGGCCCCCCATGAATGTTCTTCATATGGGGATTTAAAAAATAGCAAAAGTATAAAATATCAAAGGCCCTTCCACCTTGGGCCCTAGTAACTCAGCCCCACGTACTTTCCCCCCCTTGTGACACCCCTGCTAGCTGTTGTTGTGGCTGCGACATACTATTTTGTTGTGGAGACAGTTTGAAACATTTCTGGGGCGTTATGGAGCTGTGTATTGTATTGGCCCATGGCAGTTTAGGGCTTTTCAAGTGAAAATGTCACGGGATTGTGTTTGATGTTGGAGTGGGGATGCTGAAGAAAAAAAAAGAAAAAAAAAAGAAAAACGCATTGTGCGCTGCCTGGAGCGCTGCGGTGCGTGCGAAATGCCTTCACTGTGCATTCACTGTGGATTATGGGGAGAATTATACACTTTTATTGAGATTTATACATTTATTACACTCTTGTTTTCAAACACACTAACTTTGATGTGTTATATTTTGGGTTCCCTATATGACAGAAGGCTCAAACTTTATCAGGGGCTGGGGAAGAGTGTAATTAAACATTACATTATATAAAAGCAAATCCTCTGGTTCCTCGGGCGTGGCAGGGCCGTACAGCGGGATTTCTTCGGGCTCCTCGGCCATCGCAGCAAATGAGTTAAGGGAGGACCGACCAACCGGCAGGTGGGCAGACCACGTTGTCATGCTCATGTCACTTTGACTCAGCCATTTAAGGAGTTCTCAATGCAGCTCCGGTCTATCTACACTATACCTGTCAAATAAAGGCTAAAAAACACTACTTACGGTAACCCAAACATAACTTGTGGTATTCAGCATGTGTGACTTACATGCTAGCTTGGAAGGTGCTGAAGTCATTGACCTGGGTTCCAAACACAAGGTAGGCCAGCTGAGCGTAGGCCAGGAAGATGATGAAGAACATGATGGCGAACCCCACTAGGTCCTTGGCACAACGAGACATGGTGCTGGACAGCTGGCTCATCGTCTGGTTGAAGTTGATGAACTTAAAAAGCTGACCAGATTCAAAACAATCACAAAACATTAGCATTTTGGTACATTTGTTTAGTCAGGAGAAACTGAATAAAGGTCCAATAAGTAATTAAAACATTTTAAATGGTCTGCAATATGTTTATAATATATAGGTCATGTTTGTGAACACTGGAGTAAAACAGACCTATATTTTGATTAATGTAAGTTCAAAGTTCCAAATAACATATTTTCCAAATGAAAAATGTGTAGCCAAGTATTTTAATTATAGCCTACTATGGGAGTGAGCATGGCCCACAATGAGAGTCTTACTGTACCTTGATCCAGGAGAAGAATACGATGACGGCAGCTACGTTGTTGAACTGGACCTGGAGGTTAGCCAGAGGCTCAAAGCTAGGGTGAGCATTGTGGTTGTCCAACAGGCCTTTGAGAAGGTTGCCCACCATGGCAGTTCTGGTGATGTTCATGATAATGGCAACAACGCTCAGCTAAAGAAAAAAAAAAGATTTTGCTATTGGAATAGTTAAAAAACAAAGCATTACAACCAAGTATCTACAGAAAATATAGACTATAGATAAATCTCACTTCATTCAATGAATGACTACCGGGAGCTCCGCCCCCACCTCTCCGCCGAGACCTCCGACGAGAATCACAGCCGCACCATTCACTTGAATGGATATACAGCGGATTTTACACATTAAATATTAATTCCGTTTTGGACCCAGAGCTTCGAAATCTCGTCCAATCCGTCAACAAAGGCCTGGATATGCATTGGAAAAATATGTAGACCTTTAAACTTTTAAAACAATACGACAAAGGAATATATAAGGACGCAACAGCAGAATGAGGAAATCGCCTGTCTGCTGGACCTATACAGAGCCGTTTTCACTTTTCACTGATTAGTTTAGAGGCTATTACTCTCCATTACACAAACAACCAACCAGAATAAACTGCTTCAAATGTAGGCTACATGTTTCTTATCATGCCGATTGCTTATAAATCTTATCTATAACATTTGATATCTCTGGCGTGAAATGTTCGCGATTCCTGACAAGTTTAGCTGCCGAGCCGCAGAGGGAGAGGGTGTTGCATCAAATTCTGGGCCCTGGGTACAAGGATTCGCTGTGGGCCCACATGAATGTTCTTCATCGTGGGATTTCAAAAATAGCAAATCTACAAGCTCGCAGCGTGGCACTCAGTGCCACGCTATGAGCTTGTATATCTGCTATTTTTCAATCGATAAAGTCTAAAATAATTAAGGCCCTTCCACCGTGGGCCCTGGTAAGTCAGTCCCACTTTTCCCCCCCTTGTGACGCCCCTACCCACAGCCTGCAGTCGAAAGCAGAGTTGAAATACAACACTTCGCGTCGCTACCCCTGTTCATTCAGACATTCACAGACGTACATTACATATCAGTTGCTATTTAACATAACAAATAAGGTGTTTGTAGTCATGGGTTATTGTCGTTTAGGCCAATACAGTCCATTCATATTTAAATTGGTTTGAAACGGCTTTCTGTGGTCCAGCAACCATGGACATGTTCCTTATTCCTCTGCTGCGACCTTATATATTCCTATGTCGTATTGTTTTAAAAGTGTAAAGGTCTAAATATTTTTTCCAATGCAGATCCAGGCCTTGTTGATGGATTGGAAGAGATTTCGAAGCTCTGGGTCCAAAACGGAATTAATATTTAATGTGTAAAATGTGTGTACAATCCGCCGTATTTCCCATTGAAGTGAATGAAGCCAATAGCGGCGCGCTGTGATAGTGGCGGAGGCAGCTTTTGGAGGGGGCGGAGCCGGTAGTCGTCCATTACACTGACGAAAATTAAGTTGGGATGCATTATGGGTGAAAGCTTGAACCTTGACAGCTGAAATCAGCTGTTGCAAATTGCAATGTTCCTACTTTATATTGGAATCTGAATGAAATGCATAATAATCTTTGAAACACCATGAAAGTGTCCGTACACACGCACCACTACAATGACAACGTCCAGGCAGTTCCACAGGCTCTTGAAGTAGCGCAGGCGATGAATGTGGATCTCCAACACCTCCTCCACCACATAGTACAGAATGAAGAGGCAGAAGACCACCTCGCACAGACCCACAAAGTAGTCCCATCCGCACATGTAGCGAATCAAGCGCACCGTCTGGAACTGCCAGGAAGTCACCACGCCACCAGTGGCGGGAAATTCCACTAATAACCTGCAACGCGAACATACACAAGTGTGCAGTAGTTAGGATCAGTGGTGGGAAAAGGTAAAGTAAAAGTATCAATACTGCAATGCAGAAATACTCTGTTACAAGTAAAAGTCGGAATTCAAACTACGTACTTGAGAAAAAGTACAAAAGTTTTGGCATCAAAATGTACTTAAAGTACCAAAAGTAAAAGTACTCATTAGGCAAAATGTCCCTTTTCAAGTTTTCAAATGTATAAAAATCATTTTGAAAATAGCAGATCTACAAGCTCACATTGTGTCATCTACAAGCTCACAATGTGTCGCATCGTGACACACTAGCTGTGTATACATGACAGCCTCATTCCAATCTGATCTAAATAAACCCGATTGAAGGTATTGGATCAAGTGTATACATGGGGTGAGATCAATCCGATCTGGTGTTTACATGTGCCCACTTTTAAATCGTGTTGTGACGCAAATCCATTAATAATAATAGTAATAATAATGGAGCCTAAGCAAATACACAGCCCCACCAAAGTGAAAAAATAAGCTGCAATGCTCTTTTGATTAGATTATTGGGGATGTGCGTTGTTCTGTATGTATTAGGCCTATATTATCATTATAATCATCATCATCATCATCATCATCATCACGTCACAATCCATATTTGCTCCCGACGGGCGACGGCCCATAGAACATATGCCTTCATGGACAAGTGCATTCACGATAATAAACAAAAAGTCTGTAATACTTTTAAAATTGACTCTCTTAGCTATATCCACTTACCCCAGGCCCCTTTAAATATTATTTATTTGATGAAGAATATAGGATGTTTTGCTGGTGGTTTCTTAGGCTATTTATGATCGCAAGAAGACAATTAGTTAGTGGCCAGATCAATCTGACCTGGGCAAAGACGCACAGGAGGATAGATGAACGAGGACGTAGCGTCCAGTCGCGCTAGAATATCTTTCTCTTTCTCTCACCGAACTACTGGAGAGAGAGTTTCGTGTGTGCTGTGTTTAGGCTGACCTAGGATCAGGTCTGTTAGCCGTGAGGCCGCGAGATGAATGAATGGCTGTGTAAGTGAGATGATAATGCTGGTCTAGGATCAGTTTAACGTGATGCGTAGCCTGCTGCCAGGATTTGAGACGCGTTGTGAGCTTGTAGATCGGCTATTTTTTGATGAGAAGGCACCCGCGACCGCGTACAAGTTAAACATGTCAAACAAACCGAAAATGACTTACCTCTGTAGTTAGAAAGTAGCCTATAAGTAGACCTATTCCTTTAGGAATCCCTGACTTTTGTTTCGATCTTAATATTATAGATTCCTTGGCAGCCTTCTTCTGCCTGTCAATCAGTTAACAGCACGCTGCACGGCAGCAGTGAGTTACATAAAAGAGGATTTTAATAATGATTAAATGGTCGGGTCTCTCGGAACCTTGGAAATAAAAGGATTTCGGGACAACATGTCACGGGTTTCGGTCTGTAAAAAAAGAATGAACGTCGGAACGGGACGGAATCGGACGAGACCGTTACGGGGCCACTCAGGTTTGGTTTTGTAATTTGATTATTGTTTCATAACAGGTCGGAATCGGTCAAAATTTGACGGTCCATTTAGTTTTCGGGACCATTTTTTGGACCTGTGAAGATCTCTAGCCTACGGTTCTTCTCAATTGAGACAGGAGTCTAGTTGGGACTCGCGTGAGCGCACGCAAACACGCACACTAAGTAGGCAGGCTACACAGATAGTCTGCACATTTATAGATTGATTAGAAAATGCGTTTATCAGTGACGTCAATACGTGCGCGTCCCGCGTCTCTGACGCATTCACGTTGCCTAGAGACGCATTCACGTCATTGTTCTGGGGTCCCACGGACGCATCGCCTCCATGGACCATTGGTGTCCACGTTAACTCATCTAGTGCCTTTCGCGTGATGTCACGCGATAAGTACTAGAGTACGTATAGTGCCGAATGCGTGATGTCGCGCGAAAAGTAATATATTACTGTAACGGCGAGTAAAAATACCTAGTACAATGGCCGACGCTCCGGAGACGAAATCCGCGCTGATTTGTCATCATCACGGCTCCACGAGCACACAATAGTCATCCCATAACATTGAGGTGGACGGCCGATCTCATCTTTAATGTCCATTATCTCAAAACAACACTTTAGAAGCGAAGATGGAGGCAGATGCTCGCTTATAAAACACATGTATAAACGCTCCTATGCAATCCAGCATGGCACCACGTAAACAATGATCGGTTCCGTCGCAGGATCCGATGACGTCAGACCGGAAGTACTTCCGGTCTAGACTTCTGGCCTTCAAAATAAGACAATGGCCGTTAATGGGGCCGGGAGGGGGCACTCTGGACCCCCTAATCCGTTAATGTCCTGGGCTCTGGATGAGTTAAAATAATTTACCACGTCGCGAAAAAAATAATATTTTAAAAAGTCCACAGACGCCACCATTGTTCATGGGTGAAGGCATGCTACTTGACCCTACGTTAACACAAATGAAATCCGCGTAGAAAGTCTTAAAACAGACGATAGAACTAAGACTGTGTGTGTTTTGAATCCACGACGCCATTTTGTGCGACTGCGCTTGGTCACAGAATTCAATGGGTGCCTGAGTTTTAGCGTAGCACCGGGCCGCTCTCTGACCATAGTGGCACAGCGTGTTAGGTGATACACCGAAAAGGGTTCCCCCACAGAACGTGTAGCACGGCGCAGAAACGTGACGTCACGTCTCTACACTGCAGCTCACTGCTCAGACAGCGACCCGCCTCCTTTCCCCTTCATTCAATAACAACTGGATATACAGTACACGCGCTATTGTTTATAGATGTGGTGGACATTGGACAACGTGTTAGAAGCCACACAGGTCTTCATTGCGTCTTTACAACAATAGCGACGATTAACGTCGTGGTGAACATGGTCAAATAACCTTTATTGGCTCAACTACAACACGGAGGAAGCAAGCTAGCCTAGCATGTATGCTATCTGAGACAGTCTATGTATGTAGCCTAGGCTGCCTAACTGTTTGATTGATTATAGCGTTTTCGTGGCAGCGCCGTCCATTTGGTGGTCCGCCGGGGCAGCGTACCACCGCGGCCGCCTGTGCCTTGCCCTCCCGCATCCATAGAGGGGTGGCACGTCCCTCTAGGATCAACCGTTCAAAACAAAAGTAGCCGATCTACAAGCAACCCAGTCCACTGTTTTTGACCCAGTCCACTGGTTCTCTGTACAGCAGAGCAAACACAAGCACGCCATTCCATAGAAGCAGTAACAGTACAAACAGGAGACATCATCTCACTGAGAAGATCCATATATTATCGATGTATATAAAATAACAGGTGGCTGTTGATTATGAAGACTCGGTAAAAGCTTCTATCTGCGCCCCCAAGTGGTCAACATCCGATATTACCGGTTCGGTATAAAAAAAATCAAACCGTCACATGACTATTTGGAAGTATTAAAATTGTAAGATTTGGAATTGTGGTTCATTTCTTTCAGACACATTTCTACGTAACATGAACATAACCATATAATAACCAATTCAAGTTAAATGCTGCACTTTGTCAAAAATGACATGACGCGTTGAATTTTTGTGGGACCCATAAAATATCCCTGGGACTCATCCGAAAGACCCTTTGTGGGTCCTGGGGACTCATTACATTAAAAACCTATTAACATCACTGGTTTATAAACTAAATAGATGTGGTGAAACATCACAAAAAGTGCCACAATAAATGGCCAGGAAGCCTGCGCTGAAAGAACATGTCACATTCTAATCGGGTTAGGTGTTTACATGGAAGGATTTTCCTTTTGATCGGGTCGTAAAAAAGTCTAGACCACCCCTCTGCATCCGATCAGAATTTAAATCGTGTTGGTTTTGATCGGGTTTATTTAGGTGTATACATGCAGAATTAGATCGGGTTTATCTAAAATCTTGTTTTTAATACGATTAGATGCGTGCATGTAAACGGGGCTACTGTGATCTTGTAGATCGACTATTTTCAAATGGCCGAAATGGATATAGGGCTGAAGTGGTTAATGTGTGTTTTGTAACAATAATCTAAATCTACAAAGTAACTAGTAAATAACGTTTCAAGTAAATGTAGTGGAGTAAAAGTACTATAATTGGATCCAAGATGTAATACTCAAGTAAAGTACAAATACCTCACAATTGCATTTAAGTACAGTACTTGAGTAAATGTACTTGTGATAAATAACAGGGATGAATTGCAGCAGCAAGCGTGATACTGTGGACTGATTCCTTTACCTGGCGATACAGAAGAGGTTGATGTTGCCATTGTAGACTGAGAAGTCCAGGAACACAGCCCTGGTGCCTCTGTCCAGCCAGAGGTTGTCTTTGAGGAAGCGCAGTAGAGCGGCCGACTCCTCCCTGGTGCGGGACAGGTCCTGGTAGTAGCCTCCACCCCCATATTTGGACACCTGGCCCCAGTAACTGCTCTCGTTCAGTTTGCCTTCTGTCGTGTACACCCACCTGACAAACACCAAGAAGAAAGACTGGTAAAGTAACTTCACGTTACAATGCTCAATGGTCTAGTCCACTGGTTCCCAAACAGTAAATATTCCCTTATTTATTTATTTTCGTCACAACTTTTCCACAATTAAACCATAAATAGATTAAAGTATTTCATACATTTCCATAAATAAATAAAGAAAAATGTGTAAGAAGTAGTGAAAATTACAGATCTACAAGCTCACGGCGCAAAGCAATGCGTTATGAACTATTTGCACTAGTATGAGCCTGGGCAAACGTCTGATTTCTCTTTTGGGGACCAAGCTACTGTAAAAGGTTTGGGAACCACTGGTTTAATCTGTCAAATATATTATTATTTTATATATCTGTCTATGTCCTTAGTGTCTGGCTATCTGGCTGACAAGCTATCACTCAACAGTTATACATTGTATCATTAAACCAATCTACAGAATTATGATACCGAGGAAATGTTAATACATTAACATGCAAATATAAAATTGTGACATACGCAGTTCCATTTTTGGGCCCAAAGGGAGCAGTGTGCTCATTACTGAAGGTGTACATGTTGTAGCAGCCAGAAACCTCATCTCTCAGGTCCTCGTGCACGGAGCAGGACTCATTGTGAACTTTGACCTGTCGCAGGCGTGGCACCCCCAGCAGCAGGTTCTCGTAGTAGATGAGGCTGTGGTTCTCTGGCAGGCTCTGGTTGTTGTACCACACCTCCCAGTACATGCCGTTGAGAAAGGGCCCCTCTGTGAACTGTTGGATATTGAAGGTTTAGGACAGCGATTCTCAACATCTGAGCCAGGGTCCACTAGTGGGCCGTGAGGATATTACAAGTGAAGTGGGCCCCCAACTAATTCAGTATTTTAAGTGAAGTGGGCCCCCAACTAATTCAGGATTTTAATAATAATATAACATTATATATACTGTGTATATATATATATATATATATATATATATATATATATATATATATATATATATATATATATTAGGGCTGTCCAAATTAACTCATTTAATCGCAGTTAACTCACCGTTATGTTAATCGCGATTAATTATTTTAATCGCAATTAATCGCATATTTTTTTATTTTAGCCATTTGGCCTAACCGCGGTTTAGGACAGTGGTTTTCAACATTATTGTTATTACAGCAATTATTTTTGGGGAGGGGGAGGTCCCCATATGATCAGCTTAATGATCTGCACATTTTTAAAGTGACAATTTATTGTATTTTAATTATTTTATTAATACCTCTAAAATGTTTTTCTTTTCTTTTTCATTGTGACAAAACTAATCAACAAACTACTACAGAACTCATATTACTAAGTACATTTAGATTAAGTAAATTAAGCAGATCCTTATACCCATCTGCTGCCGCCTGTTTAATGCAGTACCATTATGATTTATTTGGGGTTTTAATTGATTTCCAATAAAGGATTAACATAATTTTGCATAAAGCCAGCATATTTTTCCACTCCCATGTTAATAGGGGTATACAAGACTTGAGAAATATCCCTCTAAGTTACATTGTGAACCGATAAAAACGTATGACTTATGTGCGATTAATCGCACGATTAACTAGATAAATCATGCGATTAATCGCGATTAAAATATTTAATCGTTGGACAGCACTAATATATATATATATATATATATATATATTTAAAAAAAAAAGATAATGTAATTTTTTTGAGCGGTGCTAGCCTCTTCAATATGTGACTATGTATAAGTCCATGTGTGTATGTCAATGCACAATGATCAGTGTATCAAACACTTATTACTTATATCTGTATGTCCTTTTCCTGATTGGAAAATATAATGATAAGACCTCATGTAAGTCTGTCTATCCTGTACGTCACAGGATGGGTGGTCATGTGTGTCTATCATCATCATCATCAGCACCGCTCACTTCACACTGGTGTTATTTTTCTTTAAAACATCGAGAATGTGTTTAAATTATGATACGGATAAATAGGGATTTAAAGTATAGATTGATCATTAAAATTATGCACTTGGCGGCCATGTTGGTCAGATGGGTGGGCCGCAAACACTTTCAAGATTTTCAATGGGCCCGATCCAGAAAAGGCTGATTTAGGAAAAACACATGAGGTATTCAAAACGTTATTATTAATGATCGATTTAAATCGGAGAATTTAGATTTGTTTTTACCTTCCAGAAGTCCTCCATGGTATTGAGGCTTCTAAAGGTGGAATGGTCCCCAGCAGACAGTTGTGTGTCCAGAAATAGCTGAGACATTACTTTTGTATAGTAGTACATATTGGAGCTCACCATCCCATAGGTCACTGTAAGATACATTACAAACACAATAGTAGTAGGAGGAACAAGGCAACCTAGAAGTGTGTCTAGTTGACCCACAGCACCCTCTGGTGGACATTTGTGGACAGAGTAAAATACACAGACTCACAGCATCATTGTGGTTGGTCAGCTAATAATAGCAATATTCACAATCACATAACTAACACAAATACAAACAACTATAATACAATGTTACAGTACAGCGTGACAATGCAATGTTATAGGTTTTTAGATGTGCTGTTGGACAGCTTCACAAATGTGCAATCCAATATACTAATAACTACTGGACTTGTGCCCTATATTAGAGCAGCCCTTTCTAACTATTTTGTACAACCATGTGCCAATCACAGGCTGATGTATTCATCAAGAATGGCTCTTTTCTAACCCCTTTTTCTTTTTTTATACCTCAAACCCTTACAGGGGAAAGAAAGAAAAAGAAATCACCCAGCTTGCCAGGAAATTATTTCTGACCCACCCAAAACCTCATTTTGGCACAAATTACTTCAGCAAGGAGAGAGTGGAGAACATTCACCAATAGCATTCTGATTGACCTACATTGCAATATGGGACTCCCATTGTGTATTTCGCAAATGCACATTGTGATACTCAAATACTACTGCTGTTAGCATGATACTCATGCTGTTAGTTAGAATATGGAATTACATTCACGATAGTGAAGGAAGGGACATCGGTTTTCAGCTTTCAGAATCATTAAGCAGAAGTGACAGGAAGTGACAAAGAAGCTGGCCAGAGACACACTGGTGGTGGGGTGTTCATTTTGGTTTCTTAATGTCAGAATAACCTCATCTGTCCACAACTGGCTTCCTTGGAACCATTGCAAACAGATGAGTCACCACATGTTTTTAGGTTAGAATAACTATGGTGTTTCATTCCCCAGGCCCTTAAAACCCCATTAAAACCGGAAATGCATTTTTTTTTTTGGCTATTCAAAAACAGCAGATATACAAGCTCACCGCACATTACTTCATGCTGTCCTGCGAACTCGTACATCTGCTATTTTCAAACATTTCTGAAAAATCTTGAAAGTTTGAGAACTGCCAATTTAGAGAGCATTTTGTAGAATCGGGGTCTGGTCAAGGTTAGGATTGATGACTGCACATTCTCTGAAAACACTTTTGTTTACTTACAGATGCAGAGGGTGATGAGGAATGTGATGTAGGTGAGCATCTCTCGCAGTATATTCCAGAGGTACCTTTCTCGACTGCTGTCACTGTCCTCCATGAGCTCTGTTCCCCACAGAACTGCAAATGAAGCAATATTATGACACCATGAAAAAGCTTTTTACAGATGAGTTTGCTGCGTGTCTTACAGGAGGCCTAGGTTTTGCTTAAAGAATTCAAGGTTCAAGGTTGTTATTGTTACGTCTTTTGTACAGGTACATAAGAGTAAAATTTGTTTTTGTTTGGCATCCTTCAGACAATGCAGTGGTATATCAATAAAATCACACCCGTGTGAACTGAGCGGTGGTTTAGCTGTGTTCTATATCTATGAATTCTATGTGTTCTAGATCTATGAATTCTGTCACCTCCCCCCCGCCCCCCCCCCCCCCCCCCCCCACCCAGGCTAGTCTCAACGGATACACGGATACACACACGGCCACTCTATGGAGACGGTGTGACCACCGCTCAAAAAACAATATAATAACAGCAAACCACAGCTAAAAATAATAATAATCTAAAAAGGTGTACCACACTGCTAATTGGCCATACAATGAGGTCAAGAAAAGATCAGATAAACATTTTATTTGTTGTTTATTGCTTTATTACTCTATTTATGTATGTGTTTATTTGTTTGTAAAAAGGTATGTATAACTCACTTCTGATTTTCTGTAGTATCTGTTTCAAGCAGCTACGGTGATCGTGTCTGCCTTGTTGCTGGGCATCCGCAGTGGGAGTGGGGTAAAGTCCTCCACGGTGGATGTGGGTGCTGCTGCCCCCGCCTGTGTAGCTCCCCAGGCCACTGCTGCAGCTGCTGCTGGAGGCCGTGGACACCGACCTCCTGCCCGGACTCGCTGGAGGCCAGTCAGCCTGCATGATCTCATCCTCGGGTTCGAACCCCGGATTGTCTCGACTCCAGGCCTGCCTCGAAGGGGGAGACGGGGTGCCTGCTGCTCCTCCAACAGTGGTGGAAAAATGACTCAAATGTTTTACTTAAGTAAAAAATATCAATACTGCAATGTAGAAACACTCTGTTACAAGTAAACGTCCGGAATTCAAAATGTCCTTGAGTGAAAGTACAAATATATTGGTGTCAAAATGTACTTAAAGTACCAAAAGTCAAAGTAGACCTGCTCATGATGCAGAATGTCAAGTTTTCAAATGTAAGTGATGTTGAGTGATGAAAATAGCAGATCTACAAGATCACAATGCGTAGCAACTTGACGCATTGTAAACTTGTAGGTCGGCTATTTTCAAATGGCCAAAAATGTACTGTATAGGCCTAATGTATATAAGGTTGAAGACGTGGTTTTGTAATAATAATCAAAATATAGACTACAAACGTAGTAACTAAAGTGTTCAAATAAATTTAGTGGAGTAAAAGTACAATATTTGGATCCGAGATGTAATGGAGTAGAAGTAAAAGTATTGGAAATTGGAAATACTCAAGTAAAGTACAAATACCTCAAAATTCCTACTTAAGTAGGACTACAGTATAGGGTAAATCAAATTGAATTCACGAAGGACTTCCAAAAAAGACAGTAAAAGGGCTTATTTGGGATGCTCCTTTTAGGTAGGATGTTTAACTGTACTTGTACTGTACTACATTTTCTATTGTATTGACTATAACTTGTACTATTCTCCATTTTTGTCTATAAAATACCCAATCAATCAATCAATCAATCAGTCAATCAATCAATCAATCAATCAATTAATCAATCAAAGTTAATCAACATCTTATCCTGTGTTTCTTAAACTTGTACACCACTGACCTCCAAGACCAGACTCCTGCTGCTGGATATTCTCCATCTCGATCCCCTCGCTGGAGTCGAATCTGTGCGGCAGGGACGCACAGGCTGCTGCTGCTGCCGCAGGGAGCCTGCTGCCAGCCTGGGTCTGCGGCTGTTGTGATCTGACTCGGGTCGAGCTCATGGTCCAATGAAGTATAAACTAAGCCTTGTTGCCCTTTATCTACAACACTTCATGTAATAAAACAGGCTGTAGCCTACGCACCAATCTTTGGTCATTAATGTCGTTTATTAGGCTAGTCTAAATTATACACAACCAACGTTATCTCAAGAGAAAATTCACCAGCTACATTTGTCATTTGGCGAAGTTAAAAGTAGTTTTAACGTTAGGCTATATGCCATTAAAAAAAGTTTTATAAAAACAGACAAGTCGAAAGTTGTTATGCTACATTGTTTCCACTTTACATGTCAGTGAATATTGTGAAAAATAACTTTACACTCGTCGGAAAAGAAACCCCCTCAATCTAAATCTCCTACCTCAAAAAACGATTTCGCGTTTACTGTTGTATAAATCTACCCCAAATATCATCATGATTGTATTATAATACTTTTAAATTATTCATATGCTATAAGCCTACACGTCAAGTTGACGGTGTCGAAATGTATTGTTTATGCAAAATAAGTAAAACACTTTCCTTGTCCAGGGCCAGCCATCTTGTTCCGAGCTCCCTGTTCCCCCAAAATCCCACATTCTCATTTGCTGAAGAATCGAATTACATTAGAAGTCATGGCGTCACAGCCACTGGCATGCACCTCTGGAAAATACATCTACCACAGCTTCCATTTTCAACATTAACTTGGTACCATCAGAACATTTGCTGCAAATCACATTCAAAGCTATGTGCGGAATAAAAAGTTTCAGGTATTGGCTTTGACGACTAATGCAAGAATCATCCGAAAATAGGCACCTTTTCTGTGAAATACTTAGGCGTTTAAGGTTTTCAGTGCTCAGTTAATTTGCTAAAAGGAACGTAGGCAAAAACAACAACAACAACAACTAAACAAACAAAAACGCATGTGAAGATTTGTTTACAAAGACTAATAGACTATTACATAACCGCTTTGTGTTTGGGTATTCGGATGCTATAGCAACAAGGCACTTGGCAAAGACCTGAGTTTGGATTGGTTGAAGTGTGAAAACTTAACGTCATCCCCCACTCCCTCACACAAGCCCGTCCGTAGGCTACTAGGCTACGTCCTTTTATTTTTAACAGTAGGCCTACAACCTAACTTTAGATAAACCTAGGCTATATAGGTTATTATAGCCTATGATAGATATAGCATGGGCATGGCTTTATGTTGTGTTTTATGCAATAGACATAATGTTTTCTTTTGTTTCAGTTTTACTTTTGTCCACCACTTGGTGGCGCTCTGTGTCCAGGTTTCACAATGCAAAAACAGGCCTGGTGAAAATAGACAATCCACGTAGATTGTCAGATTATAGGCATATATATATATATATATATATATATATATATATATATATATATATATATATTGTATGTGTGTGGCTTTTTTTTATTAAAAGGTGTAGAACACTGCATGCATGCCCCACAGTAAGCAATACACAATACTTCTCCCATCCCTTCCCGCCTCTACCCTACTCACTAAGCAAGAAACACAAAACAATAATAAAAAGAAAGGAATAATAACAGAGACACACATGCAGATATTACATACTACAAGCAACAACTTATTGCAGGTTTATTACCTCATTCATGGAAATTGTATACACTATTAGCCTATTGATGATTAAGAAGTAAGATTAAACCTACTGCTTTATCCACACATAGGATGCAGCAACAGAAATAAATAATCTTAAAGGAATAGTTCACCCCCAAAATGACTTTTTTTTCTATGGATTACTCACATGGGGACATGGGGAGTTCAATAATAGTTTTTAGTTTTTGTCACATTATTAAGACAATAATTTTATTTCAATCATTTTAGCCCCATTTTTTCTAGATGGAGACCCAAATGCATTTGTTCAACTCGATGACTGCAAATCACTTCACTAAAATCACTTAATATTCAACCAGCAGTTATACAGCATGACTCATACCTGCTGTTTTGTGGCCATGCAGGGACAAGTTTGTACAGCCAACCTGAAGGATTTTTTTATTTTTTATTTCATGCAATTGTGAACAATAGCCAAGTAAGATAATGTATCCACTATCCATTGGCCAATAAGGTTCACTGCAGCTCAACAAACAGTATGAGGGGTGGTCAGGAGATGCCCATGAATGCGTTTAAAAGTTTGTAGGCCTTGTGCTACAAATAAAGTATAAAGCACAAACTATGCAGTCAGTGATTGATAAGATACGCTATGTTTGGTATACTTTGAGCTCTTTCACTCATGTTATGAAATACCTTCATTTAATGTATTTATTTTTAAGACATTCTTTTGAAATATTATGTCTCTTATCTGTGTAATGATTGCATTGCATCGATACTAATTATAATGTTCCTACATAATGGTAGCTCAGACTATCATTATCTACTTTTTACTCATCAGAAATATGGTTTGTTGGTTTTATACTTTTCAATATCTCAAAACCACATCTGAGGCGACTGCATTCCTATTTCAAAATGGGTAAACAAACCTGTGGCATCACGATAGTTTGCATCAGACTTATACTGGTCTCACTTGGGGGAGAGATCTTTGTTCATTTGCCATCATGGATGTCAGCATCGCTTTTCACCTTCTACTAACCTTGTTAATCATATCTACATCAGTGGATAGTGCAGAAGGTAGGAATATTGTTTTTAACAATATACAGCAGTTATACTATCTGCCTGACGTAGCTTACTTCTATTCTAGCAATAGACATTGTCTCAAGTGTTGGTCCAGGGGTTTTGAGGTGGAATTGGAGGATGCTGTGGGATTGGTTATATTTCAACCAAAGCGTGGTATTCTTTTGCATGTAATTCTCGCTTAGTGATTGATTGGTTGATTGAAGAATTTATTAGAAGGTTGCATAGAACAGTACAGTTTCATGACAGTACAAATCACTGGTACAAGGTAAACTAAAAGGAGATTCGAGAAAGCTTTTTGGCTTATTTACACAGGAACCACTTTATGTATCTCATATAACATTGAAAGACAGACGGTTAGAACACAGTATTTTGCATAGGATATCATCAATAACAAAATGGAAAAAAGAAAAGAAAAAGAAAAGGAATACAGTGGAAAAGGGGAAGTAAGTATGGGCTTAGTCTATTACAATTTTCGAGTAGCAGCCGCCTGTAGGGGACTTGTCACTTTTCAGATCGATTTTGAAGGAGGTTAGGGATTTACACTCCTTTAGGGTTTGCGGTATAGGGCATTCCACATCTTAGTGGTATAGCAGGAGAATGAATTTGTGCCTTGTTTAGATTTAAATCAGGGTTGCACGTGATTTGTGGAGCTGCCTCTGGTGTTGTAATTGTGGACATCCTTGACGTTTAGGAGGTATTTTGTCAGGTAGTGGTGTAGTGTATATTGTACACCAGGCCCATTGCAAGATGCTGTACTCTGTCAGCTACATAGCTATATAGTGATAAGCGGTGAGGTGGGCCAGAGAAGGAAGGCCAAGCAGGACCCTAATCAGTTTGTTTTGGGCTGTTTGGAGCTTTGATGTCCTTTCCTTTTAATATTATGCTTCTATTTTTGTTTGTTAACAGATAAAAGCATCAGAAATTGTCGCAAGCACTTTCACAGTGAGTACCCAAGACTATTAATGTCATTCAAATGATAACACAGAGACAATCAACTGTTATTTATATTATTTTCAGATGAGTAAAATAAAAAGTATTTATAATTTTATTTTCATTCAGGAGTTCAGAAGAGGTCTGAAGATGGCTACTCTTTCCTGCATGGCTATGAAATCTCTCAAGATGATGAGAGATTGGACCATAACTGTACAGTGTATTACCTGACTCCTCCACCTTCTACCACCCTTCCTAGAGCTCCTCTGAGCCCCACACCATCGCCTCCTGATGAAGAGCAGCACCAACTTTGGCCCTCTACCGCCCTTCCCGGAGCTCCTCTGACCCCCACACCATCACCCTCTACAGCCCTTCCTGGAGCTCCTCTGACCCCCACACCATCACCCTCTACCACCCTTCCTAGAGCTCCTCTGACCCCCACACCATCACCCTCTACCGCCCTTCCTGGAGCTCCTCTGACCCCCACACCATCACCCTCTACCACCCTTCCTAGAGCTCCTCTGACCCCCACACCATCACCCTCTACCGCCCTTCCTAGAGCTCCTCTGACCCCCACACCATCACCCTCTACCACCCTTCCTGGAGCTCCTCTGACCCCCACACCATCACCCTCTACAGCCCTTCCTGGAGCTCCTCTGACCCCCACACCATCACCCTCTACCACCCTTCCTAGAGCTCCTCTGACCCCCACACCATCACCCTCTACCGCCCTTCCTGGAGCTCCTCTGACCCCCACACCATCACCCTCTACCACCCTTCCTAGAGCTCCTCTGACCCCCACACCATCACCCTCTACCGCCCTTCCTAGAGCTCCTCTGACCCCCACACCATCGCCTCCTGATGAAGAGCAGCACCAACTTTGGCCTGCTGGTGCACAATATTATGTTTTCCCCATGTTGTATGACACAGCTGAGGGCATAATGTACTCTGCTGTCAGGTTTTCAGACCTGAGAGCAAACACCCAGCCGGGCACACAAGCACTAGCAGCATCAACTGCTCATGCACTGGTGGCAGACTCCACTTCTCTACAGTCTCTCTTGGCACAGGGAAAGCTACGCTATATTCCGCCTAGGGTTGTTTCAGGGAAGGATGTGAATGTGAGATCGCTAATTGCAAACGGTGCAACTTTGAGACAAGGGTTTTCCCAAAAAGTAATGATGCCCAAATTAGCAAGGATCAATCAAGCTCCAAACTGGCTTTCATCCCCTCCTTTTGTTATGAAGTCTCAGGAAGGCCAGCATGGTGGATCTATTCCAACCGCCACCGTTGGACCAACCACACACCAATAGGCCTACTCTGAATATCCCGCCTATAGTCCTCCAACCCACAGGCCATGCACAAACACCACCAAACTGACTTTTTTTAAAGGACCACTTCTTCACCTCTTTTCATTGGTCCTCCTCACTATATACTCATTAGAAGATGGAACAATTTTTACTCAGTCTGTGTCTCAGAGGAGGGCTGTGGACAGTTCAGAAACCTGCCTAAGTGACATCATCGGTAGGCAGGTCATTTCAAACAAGATTTCAAACTTTTTGTTCTTACATGTCTAACTAATGCAAGACGTTCAGAACCATGGCTTCTATCAATGACGGAAAAATGTTTCTGTTGCAGTGTTTGTGAATATCAGCAATCAATCAATCAAAGTATAGCTGACAGTGACAGGGAATAAAATTGGACCCAAGCTATTCCTGTTCCCTAGCAACGCAATTCCACTGACATGGTCTACACAGAATTGTTGTGAGATATTAAGATGCATCATGAATGATGTACAAGTGCATATATTATTTGGTGATCAAATGTGTATTTGCAAGAACTTCATAAATAAATGTAAGTGATGTATAATGAAAAGGTATAATTCTTTCTGCCTTGACGTCATAAGAAAATCAGTATTTTAGAAGGCTAGAGGCGGGCGGGAAATCTGACTTAATTCTACTACGTCATCGTGTATGTTGTCCAGTGTAAACATTCCATTGGCTGAGCCGCGGTGACGGGGGTTCCCTTCCCCAGACTGCAGGGGTAAAACAATAAATTGAAGCCATCACTTTAATTTCTGATACAGCCAGAGATCATAAAGTCTCAAGACAGTGGACGGTGGGAAATATCATATTTCATAACCTGGAATACTTTGTATTTCAGAAACGACCGGTTCTCTATTCGTTCTTATTTATTTTCTAAAGCATTCTGTCTAATTAGATAGGTCTTTCAAAAGGTAAGTTGGCTACCTTTCTAGCTAGTTGTTAGCTTCAGGGACGTCAAGCTAGCCGACGCTATGCTAGCTTTTTTTCTTCTTTAGCATGCTAGCCAGTGCTTTGTCTGATCTGGACTGAGATTCCTTGTACGGACAGACAGCAGCTGCTTAATATGCTTCTATATCCGTTATGGAGTCAGTTTGACTAATAACCTTGGTTCATTAAACTGGCTGTTACACCGTTTAATGACGAGTGTCGGGCAGATCGGCAACGTTTAACGTCTTCCTTTGTTTCCACACATGCTAAGGTTAGCCAGTTAGCCTCGGACAGTGTTTCATTGATGATGTCTTAACGTTAGGTTTTTTTAGGTGTAAAATCTCATGTCCAATCTTTAGTTTAATTGATCGGTAATAATCGGCCATTCGTTGACACGTCCCACTATTATACAATGGTTGCTAGTTGTTAGTAAACACAGCGCCCGGGCCTGCCTCTCTCTGGTGCAGAACAGATGCACTGCATTGTTTGACCGGGATATAACATCATCAGGAGAGATGCCAAGGTCCATTATTTATTGGGCATTTGACATTTTGAGCCACGGAACACCATTTGATGAGGTTTAGGCTCCCAGACCCAAAATTCAATAATATTTTGTTGTCGTTATTGAGTTTTGGTCCATGATTCCGGAGCATCCCCATGATTCCATGCTGTATTGGTGTGTTAGGAGGAGAGATAAAACAGGCAAACGTTGATCAAAATAACAATTGTTCTACATTCACTAATTGTGCAGATTTATTAAGTAAGCAGATGTTTAACAAGTTAACTCTTGAGCGTAAAATGAAAGCAAATGGACCCGTCCATTTGGTTTCATTTTACGCTCAAGATTTAGAGATGATCTATAGGGTCCATTTGGTAATTTTGGTTACAAACGACATCAGAGTGAAAGCCAAGGATTTGTGCAAACAAAATGCGCTCGACTGCGATATTCTCAACTCTTTATATCAGTGGTTGTCAAACTTTTTCATGTTAAGGACCCCCGAATTGACACTTTAATACCAGCCCGTTTGAAAGGATATATATGCCAGGGACCCCCATAGAAGATTACGGCTCTATAGCAGTGATTCTCACCCATTCTAATTCAAGGACCCCCAGTTTGACACGCATTAGGCTACGGACCCCCATTTAATGGCATTTCTATCTCCAAGCATTTATATTGTAAAATCAATGTAATTTAACTGGGGGTCCATTTGGTTCCATCGGAGTTACATACCCCCTGGGTCCATTTCGGTTCCTAATCCTAATTATCATTTAGCTGGGGACCCCCTGGAACCCCCTCAAGGAAGGACCCCTGAGGGTCCCCGGGCCACTGGTTGAAAACCACTGCTGTAAAAGACCGTGACGACATTTTCACACATGGCTCAAATAAATGAGTACCTGCGGTGTTGTGTTCGTCCGAGGTTTAACGTCAAACTGAGCTGAACGTGACAGTGTGACCGAAAAACAACGACGCCACAAGTTAGCAGCTAACAGCTAACCTAGAGCAGCGCTTCCTCCTCACCGGTGTTCACTTCACTCACTGTCAGTCCAGCTAGGCTAACACAGTTTAGCCTGTTTTAATCTAGCTCAGTGCAGTGGTTTTCATCCCTTTTCAAGCCAAGGTCCATTGTTTATTTGCATTTGAGCCACGGACCACCATTCGATGATATTTACTAACCCTTCAGACCAAAAACGTGGAATATTTTGTTATCGTTGGATAACGATTTTGTTCTCAATTCCATGCTGTATTGATGTTCGTACATAGGAGAGATAACAGGCAAACGTACGTAACAAAAGTGACAATTCTTCTACATTCTCTAATTGTGTAATGCAGATGTGTAATATAACTATTGAGCGTAAAATTAATTGAGCGTTTCATTTCACGCTCTCAAGAAGAGGTCTATATGGGTCTATTGGTTACCAACTCCATCATTTAGCTGGGGACCACTTGGAACCTCCTCCAGGGCCACACTGGTGGTCCCCGAACTTTTTTTGGGTCAAATTATCCAAGCTGCGTGGTTGTCGCGAACCGAAAATAGCAGATCTTCAAGCGCACACCACGTCACAGCGCGACAGCTGCGACGCGTTGTGAGCTTGTAGATCGTCTATATAGCTCGCCGTTTAATGCCTCTAGCATAGCCAACCAATCCGGTCAATTATGTGATAATAATAAAGCGATAATGAATGTTAGGGGGTCAAGTCCGTTCCTGATCAAACATTTCATAACCGTGCTTATAAATAGGGCAAATCAAGTGCAAACTGCCTATAACGATCAAAACATCAATGTAGTTGTAGCTAAACCATGGCAGGCCCAAAGTTATGTCCATCACGATGCATGCAGTGCAGTCCCCCTTTAAAATGTAACGTTGATGATGTAAAAAAGATATAATAATAGTGTTGTAATAGTGTAATAGAGTTGCACTGCTTGACATGATGCTGATAGTGTGGTTTAGTTGCACTGCTTGACATGATGCTTTGCTAAGTAGTAGATGATTGTCCTCCTTGTCACAATGGATAGTGCAGTAGTGGATGCATTGCTAGCTAGCTAGAGGTAAATCACAGGCGAATCATAGCCTGGTGTATGAAGAAGAAAGATTAGCCATCTGCTCCGTGCTGATAAGCAGATGTAGATTTAAAGCTAAAAATGTGACTTGGATTAATTTACGCCGTTTTGCATCCTACAATATCTCTGTGGTTATTTGCAAGTTGCCTCAACTAGCCCCAAACCTGCTAAAATTATCTTGTACATTATGTGCAAAATGACGGCTTGTTAAACCTTAATTACCCTTACATGAAGTAACCTTACACGATGGAACGTTTATAGTGGTTAATACTAATGCCTACAAGGGACACAAAAGTATAGCTGAACAATAATTGACATTGTTGCCTATTCATAACCACTCTATACCAGGGTTCCCACAGTCATGAAATTCCTGGAAATATTTTGAAATGAGAAAAAAATAATTCCAGTCCTGAAAAAGTTTTGGAATTGATCAAGGGTCCTGGAAGGTCCTGCAATAAATGGCTATGCATGTAAATAGAGGGTTCCCTGACAAGATTTTCATACCTTTTGACGTGAACGCGTGCGTGTCCATCGTGCACGATCCGCATGCACACCACAGTCCGTCCACGGCGTGCACACTTTATTTTTGCTACTCTCCCTGTCTTTGGGCATTGCACATAGGAGAGACTTGTTATTGCCCTGAAAGATTATTATAGTCCTGGAAATTGGGTTAAATATTCTGGAAAAGCTTTGGAAATTCATTAGTAAAAATACGTGGGAACCCGGGTGCTATACCAGCCTCTATTGGAAATGGTTAATGGAAATGGCCAAAACAAACGACCTGCACTACACTATGGAGTTTATGCCACATTTGTTATCTTGTGATGAGTTGGCATGATGGTGTCTAAGCGTTGCTGCATTTGTTTAGCTGGCATCATCGTTACTGAATCATTGCCATTGTTCCTTCTGTTTCAGCACTTAATATTGTTTACCAAAGAAATGGTGATGGAGAAGCCAAGTCCCCTGCTTGTAGGGCGGGAGTTTGTGAGGCAGTATTACACACTCTTAAACAAGGCACCAGACTTCCTGCACAGGTAAACCCAACACAGCACTCACTAGGAATGCCACCGATCCAATCTCAGCCAAAAATATCGTGGATTGGATTGCAGCGAAAATGACCGATCATAAATGTGTGGATTTATTATATATCATATATAAATATATCAAATGTGCTATATCGGATTGTTATTGATTCTGCCATCTATACTATAATTTTGCGAATGTCTGTCTGAGTGAGTGAGTGAGTGTCTGTCTGTCTGTATGAAACAGCGTTTCTCCTCGGTGGCTGGAGCAATTGATCTGAAATCGCATCACCATCAGCATATGAACACACCTGACATAACTGTGAAGCCCGTTTGTCACTTTCACAAATCGTATGCTGTATAATAGCATTTTTATGGTGTATCTATATCTATTTAGCCTACAGTACCTTTTGTGACCACACATGTTAAGGGAGGGGCGCTGTTGTTCAGGCCATGCACAATCACACACAAACCCACACACACGCACACACGCACACACGCACACGGGGGGGGGGGGGGGGGGGGTTAGCCATTAAACAAAACGGGTATTTCTTACATTGATGCTCCTACATATTATCATGCAAGCACCAGTTAAAGTTACTTTCCATCCCTCATATACTGTATGCACAGTGCACATCCCATAACCCACACACTGCACATCATTTTGGAGCTCATATCTTTGAACGGGTAAGGGCTAGTATCAGTAATCGGATCAAACGTGAAAAATCTAGATTGCAGCATCTCTAGCACTCACAAGTGGAATGTTGACTGGTTCATGTTAATTCTCATTCTAAATTCTTATATTTGATGGAGACGATGTGCTATCTCTTGAGTCAGAGCTATCTTATTAATAAGGGAAAATTACAAAAAGCACAGTTGTTTAATTTGGAAGTGGAACATTGTGACCCATATTCCCAGTTGTCTTGCACTTGTTGATTTAACTTGAGAGAGAACAAATGTCACTAGTTTGAATTTGTTTGCCTAGTGATATCATCAGGACATGTATCATTGTGTTGGACAGCTCATCGAAATTATGAAAATACAAAAATAGCATGACCGTAAGTCACACTCACTGGGCGATACGGCTGAGAACATATAGGTTTCAAATGACAGTTACTATGTTGGTACAATGCCATGTGTTTATAGTGTAATGGCCAAATAATTAACCATATTGTGTTTTTCTACAGCAACAATTACAAGTTTGGAAAAAATTAAATAAAGCTGTGGTATTGGCATTAATATGCCTAAATGTTGTGGTCTTGTTCTAGGTTCTATGGACGGAGCTCTTCCTATGTTCATGGGGGACTTGACCCCAATGGGAAGCTAGCAGAAGCAGTATATGGGCAAGCAGTAAGTTTGTGTTTTATTTATATCTCTTGAAAGATATTTTCATGTATCCCTCTTGAAAGATTATGAACACATCTATTGTAAACTCCCCATGTATGTGGCAAGGACAATTTTACAGATTTGTTAATCAACAAATCGATAGTCAAGGATGGCCATACTGTGCATGATGCTACACCTTGCCATACATTAATGCAGTCTAATGTCTGGTAAAGTGAAACTACTGTAGAGTGTGAAAGTTGGACTGTAGCTGATTATTCTTGTCAAACATGTTTGTATACTATTTATAGGTGAGTTATTAACCCTATTGAAGATTCACAGAGAGAAACAAGCAACATCCCATTGTTCTGCTTGCTTTGGATTGTAGTTGCATTGCTGATTGACTTCTTTACAGCTACACATGCATTTAACAAGTCTTGTTTTTACATTGCCAGCATTTGGACCACATTTTGGCTCAATGTTTTCAGTGCTACTGCTTTGCCCAAACCTTTTATATAAGTGTATTGGGAATCATGATCGAGAGATGCACTCAAAGCCTGAAATTTAAGGGACATTTACTCGAATTAGCCTGCCTGAACCTAGTGAGGACTGAGGACAGCAGCATACCAGAGTGATATCAGAGTGTACCAATGTGAACTCAAGTCCAGCCTACTAGCTTTACTTCTGCCATAAATATTCCTTCACACAAGCCATAAATATCACCTGTCTTCCATGTTGGCACCATGGACTTGGATACATTTTCTGTATCGTCAAACGCTTTTAGCTTTCTAAATTAAAAGATTGATTATTCGGATGTCTCTTGTGCACACAGTCTCACACTCCTCTGTCTCAACATATATTTTAGGAAATCCACAAGAAGGTCATGTCCTTGCAGTTCAGCGAATGCCATACTAAGATCCGGCATGTGGACGCCCACGCCACGCTGAGTGATGGAGTGGTGGTTCAAGTCCTGGGAGAGCTATCCAACAACGGCCAGCCCATGAGGAAATTCATGCAGACCTTTGTCCTCGCTCCAGAGGTGAGGGCATCTTTCAAACCATCCACGTCATAGAGGGCAATGGCTCAAGTTGACAGCAACATTTAAATAAGCAGAAATGCTTGAAGGCAAAATATGCAGGGAAAGGATGTTTTGTTTGTTCATATTAAAGGAAGGGCTATACGCACTTATGCCCAGAACATCTTATGCCCGGTACGTATTACCTTCTACATAAGCCACTGAGCAGCAGCAGCTGTGCATTGAGTGCCTTTCTAGGGCTGTTTTCTATGAATGGAGAGCACGTCTCACATTTTTGCCATGGGTTTCATACAAACAATCTTAAACCGTTTATAGGCTGTCATAAAAGAAGAAACTGGGTCCTTATGCTTGTGTGGAAAATGGGCAGGGGATTAATTTGTGTATTGCGTGTTACAGTATATCGCCTTAGTATTTCAAAAGGGGCCCAAGTTAAATTGAAATATTTTAGTTTAATGCTAGCCTATAAAACGTGGGCCTTTATGAACATGCCGAAACTTGGATTAAGTTAAGTATGGGGGAAACAAATGGTGGAATTCTTCTGAAATGTTTGAGCTACCAGGTGAAGATTATGGCAACCCCATTGATCATCAGCTTCCTGATGAAATGGTCTCCCAATGTGTGTGAAATGAGTGGGGAGGGGGAAATCTTTAGTGAATGTCTTTCCCCATGTTTTCCCTCAGGGTTCTGTGGCAAACAAGTTCTATGTCCACAATGATATCTTCCGTTACGAGGATGAGGTTTTTGGTGATTCTGAAGCTGAGCTTGATGAGGGTAAGGGGAGCTCAACTTTTACATACATTTTATGTTTACAGTGATGGACTGCAATGCAACTTGGTAAATAAAGAGATTAAGATTAAGGATAACACCATTGATAATAACAAAAATAAAAACTATAGGAGAAACAAACCACAGAACTTGAATTCCATTTCTTCTCCCCCCCCCCCCCCCCCCCCCCACTCATTTCCCTTCTTAGAATCTGAGGAGGAGGTTGAGGAGGAGCCAGAGGAGAGGCAGCCATCACCTGAGCCCCTTCAGGAGAGCCCCAACAGTACCACCTACTACGAACCACACCCTGTCACGTACGTTCAGATTGGCCTTTATCATCCATACAGAACTGTAGATTATCCTTTGGAAGCACACTAGAGCTCTTCACGTGTAAAAAAAAAAAAAGAAAATCTAAATGGACCGTCAAATTTCTTCCTATTCCAACCTTTTCCTGTGAGTGGCCCCTTAACAGTTTCGTCCGATTCTGCCCCGTTCCGACTTCCTTTCTTTTTTTACAGATCCGTACCTTACCATAACCTGTGAAATTTGTCCCGAAATCCGATTATTTCCGAGATTCCGACAAACCCGATCATTTTGATTATTAAAGCTCCATGTGCATGAGACAGCGCACACCCCACTCGGTTAATACACTAGGCGTGGGGCGGTATCGACATTTTGTTACCACGATTACCGTCTTCCCATTTACCGTCGGTATTGCGGTAATTACCGCACCCCCGTATCTATTAATAAAAGGTTCGGCGATAAGCCAAAATATTGCAATCGTCTTCCCAAAAGTCGCCTCTCCACAGCCTGACTGCCCGAGTTATACTTCCCCGTACAGCACAGCAGGTTTGGCTTTGAAAGGAGCAGATCTACAAGCTCACAACACGTCGCATCCGCGAGGCGTTCTGAGCTTTTAGATCTGCACTGTCGGCCAGTGTCGGGTTACCATAGTAACGGTAGCTACTTGGGCTTTTAAGACACAGACTGCTGTGTGAACAAACCAGAAGAGAGACGGAGACGGGTAATCAGATCGTGTACAGTGATTAAACTCATGTGCACGTCTGAAATCGCAGCGATTGAGTGCTGATATATACAGGTTTTAGTGACAAGACTTGACAGAAAAGGTTATAAAATCGGCGACGGGGCACAACGGGCGAGTCGGCGCGACTCAGTGGGAAAAGTAAAAGATAGTTTCATTTTCGCTTTTAGTCCACGCGGTCCGCGCTCCGCCTGTAATCCGTATGAATAAAAAACAAAATGCCACAAGGTACTACTGCCACAACACAAGGTATGTATTAACATACTTGTGTTGTGTGGATTACAGTCAGAGAAATACGCTTCTCCGTGCTCCCTACTACTAGGCTGCTGCTGTGTCTGTGTAGACTCGAGTGACGTATGTGGCTTCCAAACCATAGACGTTCCAAACCTGTGGTACGCGGCCCAGAGCAGAGCGGCATGGAGCGCATGCGGTCCTCGCCTCTCCCCCGTTTTAAAACTCGCTTGTTTTCAATAAAAAATAGACTATTTTGACCGCGGTAAGGACCCTGACACCGCGGTAGGCCTCGGTATACCGCGGTACGGCGGTACGGCGGTTACCGCCCCCAACCCTATAATACACACAATGATAGACAGCCCTGTGTTCCCAGGTAATGCAAGGAAATGCTACCGATTCTGACCCGGCCCTGAGTGATTATGATAAAACACTGACCGAAACCTGAACGCTCTAAAGCACACACCATCGCCTAATCTAAGCACACACTATTCTGTAAATGACATGAAACAATCATATAATACCTAAAAAGAAAAGAGAGGTCACTCAGACACATTGTAACAATCATTCGCACAGCCAATGAGCAAGCCTTCTGACTGCGATGTCAGCTCAGGCAAAAAAACTGTCCTCATGTGGAGTGTCGATCATTGCGATGTAGCAGATATCATTCAAGCATTCTTTCCCAGTAGAAAAAAAACGTTGCGACTAGTATTTAACACATATGGTGCCAACCCCGAGTTTCCCGAGTTTGTATTGGTACTAGTGTTGTGCCAACCCCGAGTTTCCCGAGTTTGGGCCGTTTTTGAAAAAAAAAAAAAAAAAGAAAATTCAAATTTTTTTTTTTCTAAATTTTTTTTTGGACCTCCAGAAATGTATTAGGCATGATCGCGATCGCGAAATTGCATGTTTAACCCCCATACCAACCCATTCTTTCAAACATGGCAGCCATGTTTGTTTACATCTGTAGAAAACATAATCTATCTATAAATGCGAGAAGTCTCTGCCTGTCTGTCTGTCTGTCTGTCTGCGTGTATGTAATCCGCGTATCTCGAGAACCGTTCGTCCCACCGGCTTCAGATTCGGCACGCGCGTTCTCCGCCGCGGCGCGGAGTGCAGTGCCCGGCCTCGACCCGACGCGCGTTTTTTCCGAAACGGCGCAAAACGTTCGGAATCTCCTTATGCGGAGCTGATTGTTGATTGTTGACATCAGGCTGTTCCGGAGGAAATCGGCGCAAGCGCTGACTCATTGTGACATCATTTCATAAAAGGCTCTGACATCGCGTACGCAACATGAGTCAACACAAAATGCCATGGTTATGTATCTCCATATATGGGCATATGGACAGATCTCCATATGGGCTACATATATGGGCATATGGGCACTGCTGACTCATATGGGCATAAAGGGGACACAGATATATGGGCATAAATGGACGTATCGGCACAAGGGCTGACTCATACAGAGATCTCCATATGCGGAGCTGATTGTTGATTGTTGACATCAGGCTGTTCCGGAGGAAATCGGCGCAAGCGCTGACTCATTGTGACATCATTTCATAAAAGGCTCTGACATCGCGTACGCAACATGAGTCAACACAAAATGCCATGGTTATGTATCTCCATATATGGGCATATGGACAGATCTCCATATGGGCTACATATATGGGCATATGGGCACTGCTGACTCATATGGGCATAAAGGGGACACAGATATATGGGCATAAATGGACGTATCGGCACAAGGGCTGACTCATACAGAGATCTCCATATATGGGCATATGGGCAGATCTCCATATGGGCTACATATATGGGCATATGGGCAGGGCATATGGGCAATCTGACATCACTTCTGCTGACTCACGGCGCAAAACGTATCTATAAATGCGACAAATCTCTGCGTGTCTGTCTGTCTGCGTGTATGTAACCCGCGTATCTCGAGAACCGTTCGTCCCACCGGCTTCAGATTCGGCACGCGCGTTCCCCGCCGCGGCACGGAGTGCAGTGCCGGGTCTCGACCCGACCCGACGCGCGGTTTTCCCGAACCGGCGCGAAACGTTCGGAATCTCCTTATGCGGGGTTGATTGTTGACATCAGGCTCTGACATCACGTACGCAACATGAGTCATATGGAGAACGCGCGTGCCCGTGGGACGGAACGCGCGTGCCCGTGGGACGAACGGTTCTCATATGGGGGCATTCATATGTATCTCCATATATGGGCATATGGGCAGATCTCCATATGGGCTACACAGATATATGGGCATAAATGGACGTATCGGCACAAGGGCTGACTCATACAGAGATCTCCATATATGGGCATATGGGCAGATCTCCATATGGGCTACATATATGGGCATATGGGCAGGGCATATGGGCAATCTGACATCACTTCTGCTGACTCAAAGACAAACAGTTAAACAGATGGTCTACATATATGGGCATATGGGCATTCTGACATCACTTCTGCTGACTCAAAGACAAACAGGCAAACAGATGGTCGCTGACTCATTGTGACATAAAATGGACGCAATTTCCGTATATGGGCATAAAGGGGACACAGATACAGAGATCTCCATATATGGGCATATGGCAGATCTCCATATATGGGCATAAAATGGACGCAAATAGACAGATATCTCCATATATGGGCATATATGGGCATAAAATGGACCCAGAACTATATCTGCAGTGATCTCCATATATGGACATAAAATGGACGCCGACAGACAGATACTGATATCTCCATATATGGGCATAGATGGACACAGGCAAACAGATGGTCAAAACGGGTCCTATGACAACAGGTATAATGGGGTTTGTATTAAAGGGCGGGGCATTCATTCCCTATTTACATCTTCCCGAGTTGGCCAGGTCGCCGTGATAATCATGAATGCCTGAACGGATTTCCAAGCGGATTTTTTTGTTTGAAAGCTGTGAACAGCATCTACACACGTGGTGCATCATCTAGGCATGGGCGTGCACTTTTTACACACTTGCACAATTACATGGAAGTCTATGGTAACCATGGCAACGCGAGACATTGAAGAGAAAAAATCATTGCAACATAAGTGTTAACTCTATATATTAAAAATATAAACATTATGTGCCGCGGTTCCCTGTGACTGTGTGACAGACGTTAACATGTGAAGGAAGATTGTAGCACTAGCAAGCATGTCAAGTTAGACGAATGTCAATTCTTAACTTTGATACGATATAGGATATACTATTAAAACCTCCCTTTTTCAGCACTGAGAGCTATATGACTATTAATTTAGGCTATTGTCTTGATTTGTAAAGAATAAGTCACTTTTATTTGAATAACATGAGAATGAGAATAACAAAGTTTGAGGCTGCGAGTCGTGCGACACCCCCACACGCACCCTCGTGCCGCCGAGCCTGATGAAGTGTTGCCTGGCAGTCGTGTGGAGAATGTTAGGCAAACGCTAGCCGTTTTGCCAACGACGCGTCGAGTGCCTTCATAACTTATGGAAGCCAAAATATTTCCACACTTTGACCTGTATGAAGCAGGAGGGTTTTCCTATTCTTCTGTGGGGTTATCATCGCTGACTCCAGCAGTGGAACATAACATAAAGCTGTCTCTCTCTCTTTCTGTGAGTCTCCTCTGTCTGCGTCGCCTCTTTTTTTTTTCTTCTCCTCTTCCCCCTGTCGGAAGCATGCATGCTTTGAACCACAGACATATAAAGCTAGACGCCTCCTTCGGCTAGGGGGCGTATGCATCTAGCAACCAAGGGAATCTTCGTCACTTCCGTGTTCATTGCTTCCGCGTGCGTCACACATACGGAAGTCGGTAAGCCAATCAGAGGCAGGTGGGGGCTGGTCTTTACGTATGCAGCGCAACATCGGAACTGTTGAAATGAATTGTGGTCCTTGGATAAGTCACGGAAAAGACACACTGTGATTGGCCAGTAGTCACTTTGACTGACAGCGTTCCCTTGGTTTTTCCAGGAAGTCCGGGCTAGAACTTTTGCACATCGCTCCAATTAACTGCAGAGGCGAACGAGGCATCTAGCTCTTTATATCTGTGCTTTGAACACCACAAAACATAACAAAAGGGTTCGGATGTGCAATTGAACGTGCATGCGTTGAAGTGAATCACGATTCGGTGTGTGATGTGAACGTCAATTTCGATTCATTTCGAATCAAGAATCGTGACAGCCTTAGAACCTACTTACTTGACTTACGAGACTCTAGATAAGAACATAAGTTTATGCAGGGCTTGACATCAACCTTTTAAGGCGCTTGTTCTTTGGACAAGTAGATTTCCCATTCACTTGTCCGTGCACAAAGGTCACTTAGATAAGAACATAAGTTTATGCAGGGCTTGACATCAACCTTTTAAGGCGCTTGTTCTTTGGACAAGTAGATTTCCCATTCACTTGTCCGTGCACAAAGGTCACTTTTCCGGATAAAAATGAGACACTTCATAGTGATTCTTTCTAAAATGCTATTGATTGTTACCTTTGCAGCAATGGAGTTGAAGAGCCCATGGAAGAGCCGACTCCAGAACCCGAGCCAGAGCCTGAACCAGAACCCAAGGTAGAGGAAATAAAGTCGGAGGTAGATGACAAAGTTCTTGAGGAGATGGAAGAGAAAGCCCCATCCCCTGTTCCTGTTGAGTCTCCTCCCAACACCCAAGAGCCCCCCAAGGTGAGAACAATTTCTCTTGTCTCAATTGGTTGGTGTTAGTGATGTTTTGGTAACAAATAAAAAAATGTTAGTTAAATCTATTCTGATAGTAATCATTGAAGAGTTTGTTCAGTTACAGGGGTCTCCCTATCTTATCCTATCCTAGATCCACTCTAGCCCAGGTGCTGGAGGTGGGAGGAGAGCTAGCTGGAGGACATAGCGTAAACCTCTGTGTGTTGTGCTCCCCTGTTGAAGCTCCTCGCTGTTGTCGGGAGAAAATAATTTTGCAGCTCCATGTGTGTCGGAGGAGGCATGTGGTCGCATACACACCTCCCCTGGCCAAAGGTTGGGACTGGCAGCGACGGGTACTACTGGCAGCGATCACCTTTTTACCTCTGGTTTGGTCAACGTTGCGATGCCCCTTGGCCTCCCTGGCGGATGGTGCCCATGCCCGGGAGGACAGGGGAAGTGGGCTCGCAACACGGCTGGCTCATGGCTGCGTCTGTGTCGGATATGGGTGTGCTTCTGTGGGCTGTGTATGCAAATATAGAGAGGGATGGCAAGGAGAAAAAAGGGAAAACACATTTATACATATAGTATATGTATAAACAGTATAATACTGTAGCATAAAAAGTGTCCGGTATGTTCATGAGGTTAGACATGAGGTTCAAAAAGGTAGCAGGTCTGTACATGAAGTTAGAATAAACTGGTCTAGTGTGAGGACAGATTGTGTGCTGTGTATGCAAATGGGTCTGTGTTAGGGTTGGGGACGGTAACCGCGGTATACCGCGGCCTACCGCGGTGTCAGGGTCCTTAGCGCAGTCAAAAAAGACAATAAAGAGGCAATTTTTATTGAGAACGAGCGAGTTTTAAAACGGGGGAGAAGCAAGGACCGCATGCGCTCCATGCCGCTCTGCTATGGGCCGTGTACAACATGTTTGGAAGCTTAATGGGCCATCAGTTTCCTTTTCATCGAAAATGAAACTAACTAGACCCTAGGTTTTGCCGTCACACGGAGACAGAGAAATCCCCACTGGACACTGACTGGAGCAGCTGTCTCGTAGCAGGCAGCAGCGTTAAACCTTCTCCATTATCCACACGACACAAGTATGTTTATACATACCTTGTGGCAGATTCTTTTTTATTCATACGGACAGAGCGCGAGCCGCGAGGACTAAAACCAAAAATGAAACCAGCTTCTACTTTTTCCAACACGTCGCTGACTCCGTCGGCGATTTTACAACCCTTTGTGTCAAGTCTTGTAACTAAAACCTGTCACTCAATCAATGCGATTTGAGACGTGAATCAATGTACACAATCTACCCGGGCCGTCTCTCATCTAGTTGTTGTTCACACACAGCGTACTGTGTCTGAAAAGCCCCAGTAGCCTACGTTACTATAGTAACCCGACAGTGCACAGATCTACAAGCTCAGAACGCGTTGTGGATGCGACGTGTTGTGAGCTTGTTGATCTGCTCCTAAGCCAGACCCGCTGTGCTGTACGGGGATGTATAACTCGGGCTGTGGAGCGGCAAATTCTGGGCAGATGATTGGAATATTTTGGCTTATCGCCGAACCTTAATTGATAGATACGGGGTGTGGTAATTACCGCAATACCGGCGGTAAATGGGAAGACTGTAACCGCGATAACAAAATGTCGATACCGCCCCACCCCTAGTCTGTGTGACTGAGGACACATGGTCTTTTTGGCTGTATTCCGCTTTCTATCGTTTCAGAGGCCTCTGCCCTCGAGGTCATAACATAATTCTATTCACTATTCAGCCACCACATTTATCAATGTCCCCATACCCCACTTTGAAAACCTCTGACATAGTTCATACTTGACTGTTGATTTCACTTCCACCTCTGGTACACCTCTCCACAGAGTGGAGAGGTGTACCAGAGGTGGCAGTTGGGCACAGATCAATATTAATAATGTGATAACCACTGCAGTCCTGATCTAGAAGTCTGAAAACAAACACAAGTTGGTTTGAATATAGGTTTCAGGTAGCTAAGAACCATGTGAGGATGAGGACACTGCTGTCTCTGCAGTGTGAATAGAATCAACAGTTTAAGGTTTGATAGCATTGCAAAGTCGGACAGATATGAAAGAACTGAGACTCTGAAATCTATGGTAGATCTAGAGTAGACAAATCGCATACAGATGGATCGGATACATCAAGACAGCAAGTCTACATTCCTGTGGGAAAACACTGTACAGTACATGGACTTATCTCTGATATTGTATTTGTGTTCAAATTGGAAAGAAAAGTACCATTTGAATTAAAGCACTTTTCTCTGAATTCAGGTGCATAGTTTTGAAAGCTTAACGTGTGTGTGCACCTTAATTCTTTTTATTTCACTTAAACTATCCATTATTGTTTATTTTTGTTTTTTTCCCCCTGATTGGTTTTAACGATTGTTTTCTTCCTACCACTTGTCAGACCTTCTCTTGGGCATCGGTTACCAGTAAGAATCTGCCTCCCAGTGGAACGGTACCCTCCTCTGGAATCTCCCCCCATGTTGTCAAAGCTCCAAGCTCACAGGTAATTTGTGATGTGATTCTGGTATTGTGGACACAAGGTGTTAGATTTGGCCACGAGAAGCCTATCCTGTGGCCACTAGAACTGTTGAGGTGTGCCCACTGAAGCCTATCCTGTGGCCACTAGAACTGTTGAGGTGTGCCCACTAGATGAGGATCGTGTGCCCACAAGCTCAGGGTTTCATCAGCATGTCTTTTATATTAAAGGAGTAGTTCACCCCCAAAATGACTTTTTTTCTATTGATTAGTCACGCCATGGAGACTAGAGTTAAATAATATTTTTAGTTTTTTGTCGCATTCCTAAGACAAAAATGTGATAACAATAAATGTACCCCCATTCGTTCCGGATGGGGACGGGTCCCCATCCGGAATCAATGGGGGTAAATTTACTCGAATCAAATTTTTGTCTTAGGAATGTGACAAAAACCAAATAATATTATTGAACTCTAGTCTCCATGGCGTGACTAATCAATAGAAAAAATGTCATTTTGGGGGTGAACTACTCCTTTAAGTAACTAATTGAACCACACTATATAACCATCCCTCTTCGTGTCTATCCACTTATATCATGTCAGAAAGTCCTAAATATAAGATGACCTTGAGTCAAGGGGACCAAGTTGGGTCAAGGTCCTTGACCAACTTCGACTAACAACATTTTGTGTCACACAAAGCTGTTACTTCATTGACAAACGATAGAGCTGAAGACCACCTTTAAACTACAAGCTTTCATCATCATGTTGGTGTGGTCAGCAAGAATTGTCAGATGTATTACAAACAGCGGTGTCAGCATGTCAACACATACTAACATGCAAGGTTGTACAATCTTTCCTGTGTTCCTAATGAGCAAGAGTAAGCGCTTTGTAAACTTGTGTGTGTGACAAAAGATTTTCCTCTGTAATTAAAGGGGATCAAGCTTCTCCAGGGGTAAACTGCCATTCATAAAAGGGTCCAGGTGGAAAGCCTTTTTGTTCCAAGTAGGGTAGCACGGGTCAAAAAAGACCTGTCCTGTAACGGAACCGAGGATATTTGGACTGAACAGAGTTTACCAGTGAAACGTTCTGAATTACTAGTGGCCCCGGACCAAAATGGCACACAGTCCGAAACGAAGCCAGGGAAAATGTACCAGATCTGACCAGGATTTTAGACCCGTACTGTATCCAATGCTATAGTATACTTATATTAACCATTACTTGAGACTGGATGTCGTCTCGTCTACTCCAGAGTGCTGGGTGCACCTCCCCCACGCCTCTGAAAGCTACAGCGGAGGGTTGCGCCGTGTGTGTGTGTGTGTGTGTGTTATTTTTTTTAATAAAGATTCGCGTCTCGGGTTCTGGGCAGACCTGTGCTACCCTACAGTTCCAAGTGAAAAGAAGAATCTGTGAAAATGTGAGCGATGACTTGGACAGGAGCAAATACATGTCACTGAAAGTGACTAATTGGATACATGCGATAAAATAAGGCTAAAATAAGGCTAAGACCACTGCCAGCTTATACAGCATTGACAGGACCAGGTATACAGTAGGTTAAGCAGGGAGGGTGGAGGGTAAGCTTACCCACCATTTTATTTATTTAGATCTATTTGGGGGGAAATGTCAAGCCTTTATTATTTTGATAGTGATCGTAGAGTGAGATGGGGAAATGGCAAGATAGAAAAATGGGGAAGGGCATGATTGGATTTGAAGTTGGATTGGCTGTGCAAGGACTTAGCCTTAATGGTATGCCCTCTACCAGGTGAGCCACTGGAGTTCCCCAGGAAGGAGCATTTATACATGGTTTACAGTGGCATTTCTTCTTTTTTTTTTATCACTGCTTATTTTTGCCATTGTGCAAATACAACATTTCTTCCTCCCTCACTGTGACCCCATAATAGCCCAGAGTGGAGGCTAAGCCTGAGGCCCAGACAGCACCTCTCCGACCACGGGACCAGCGCACACGTGACAGACCCGCCTTTGCACCACGAGGACCCAGGCCAGGTAATGAATCCTCAGTTTGCTGTCCTGTGCCAATCTGATCTGTATCCTTTTCAGATCAGAGCTTGTGTAGGATAGATGTTTGCGTCAAAATCCAGGATCTTTTGTCTTGTGATTTGCCTTGCATTACAGATGATTTTTAAACATGTAATGTGTTTTCAATTATCTGTTTGTTTTATGTAAGATTCATTTCCCATTAATCGATTTAAAATGTCTGTTTACATTTTGTCCAAAGTTATTAATACAAAACTAATATTTAATTCTTTCAAAGCTGTTCCCTATTGACTGTGCTTGCTGACAACATGTTTTTTTGTCACTGTCAGATGGTGTTCCATCCTCAGAGTCACAAACGGGGAAACCTCACTTCAGCTTTGTCAACAAAGGTAATGTCACCCACTTAAATACCAGGAGCTGAGTTGTTGTTTGAGCTGAGGACAGTTGATTGTATACTGCAATTTTTGTTCACAATCAGTAATTGTACTGGTGCTAAGAAAATGGTATTGGAAGTAGTGGTTGTTGATAGGTGTGAAAAGTACAGTAACTTTATACCCAATGGGCCTCATTCGCAAAGAGGCATTTTATTTTGTAATTCAAAAAATGAATCTTTCATATTTTCTAGATTCATTGTGTATGCATGGAAATGGCCAAAAGCTTATTTTTTTCCTTTTTTTTTTTACTTGGATTGTATGGCACACAGCTCTTGAAAATATAAAAATCCATATCTCAAAATATTAGAATATTACACAAGACCACTCAAAAGAAGGATTTATAATACAGAAATGTCAACCTTTTGAAAAGAGTGTTAATTTATGCACTCAATACTTGGTTTGCTGGTACCGCTGAGGTGTAGTGGACCAACACCAGCAATACAATGCAATGCTGATTATGCTCCTCTGTGTTTTATCAAGTTCAGAGTCAACACAGCCATCTATTTTAGAGCATTTGTGCTTCTGTAGGTTGACAAGCCTTATGGAGATGCTGATTTCCTTTTCCAGAAGCACTTGGCATCTGACCACAGAGCCAAAACTACTAGTAACTGCAACTACTGTACTCACCATAGTATTACTGGGCTTAACTGACTAGCACAGTACAGAGAATCTGTGTTGTATTGTCAAAAGGAAGATGAGACACCAGACTCAACCACAAAGATGGGCTAAAGGCCTCTATCAAAGCAAACCTGGGCTTCCATAACACCTCAGCAGTACCACAGGCTGATCACCTTCAGGCCATGCCCAATTAATGAAGACATTTGTTCAAAAGTATTAGACCAAGTATTGCGTGCATAACATCATTTTCAAAAGGTCTACATTTTGGTATTACAAATCCTTCTTTTAAGTGGTCTTGTCTAATATTTTGAGATATGGATTTTTATATTCTCAAGAGCTGTGTGCTCTAGAAATCCAAATAAAACAAAAAAAGCTTTTGGATATTTCACTGCATGCACAATGAATCTAGAATCTATGAAAGTTAAATTTTTTGAATTATATTACAGAAGAAGAACTGCAGTCTGATTTAATCATTTTCATTTGTACGTTATTTATTTTGTTATGTGTTTTTCCATCATGTACACTGATTCTCATGTCTGTTGTTGGGCACTTGTATGTGGCACAAATCATGTATTATTAAAATGCTTTATCATTGATGGAAAACGGTGCCAAACTTCAAATAAAATGTTTATATGCCCAACATTTGTCATAACTATATGTTAAGCTATCTATTGCTTGATCTATGTATTGGATACATATAAGCTAATACTAATAGGCCTACTTATAGACATGATTCAAAGTCATTTAGAGCTGAATATAATTATGTCCCTCTGTGTTGTGACAAGAAGCGGTATATGCTTGCAGATTGGCTAATTGTTATGAGTGACGCCGTTGAACTTGCACTTAACGTTGGATGTTCCATTTACCTTTCATGGTGTGAAATGGGACGTGGAACAATGCTAATGATCTACACATGAAATGTAGAATTCATTATCTGATTTCTGTTCTGCACGAATTAAGGCATTACACAGCCTTTTGTGAATCATGCGTCAGGCTTTAATGAAAAAACATACACTAAAGCTTTGTGAATGAGGCCCATTGTCTTTAAAGATTTTGGTCGAATATTCTATTAGTCATAAATGTAAACGGCACCTGGTGCAGTAAAGCCCGTTTCAGACCGGGGAATATTAACGCGGGCGTTCTCGCTTGGATAAGTGGGTGTCTGGCCTCAGTCTCATCAGAGTCATGTGCAGACGCGTAGCGTGGGAAAAAAGGTAACCACAATCCAGCTCAAAACGAGCTCAGGCTGTGTCTCTCATTGAAACTGAATTACTAAGGTGTGTCACTCGCTCCCTGTCTGAAACGGCCTGAAGACATTAACACAGTCCCTGCTGGTCAACTGCCTGATCAACAATTTAACTAGGGGGTTCCCTGCCGATCAACTTTGGTCAACTTTTATATAAAAAGTAATTTTTTAGATATTATTTGCGGAGGAAAAACTCCCCTGGACTGGAAAACGATGATTTTGCTGGCAGGAGCTGGATTATTTATGTATTTACTCTGGCATTGAATGAGTGAAAGTGAAAAGGATAACACAAAAAAAGTCCATTGTGGTTCTATGTATTCAATTCATCAACATGGCATACAAAATTAACACAATAATACATGTCATCAACAAAGGCAAATAATATGTACAAAAGAGAGGAAAAAAATACGTTTACCTCCCCTTTCGGTCTCCTCATGGGTGTTTTTTCAATTCCGAGATGATAGTATTGATGCTAATTAATAAGGGTTATGATTTATCCATAACCCTGTTATCCCCTGTTATCTGAATGGGTGATTGTAATACAGATGTCCAATAGTGTATGCGACCCAATGCCCCTTTGTGATGCGTTGTGGTGTGTACTGTATGTGTCCATACAGGCAGAGGAGATGCAGAACCCAGTGAGATGGACAGCAGACGGATCATCCGGTACCCTGACAGCCACCAGCTTTTTGTTGGCAACCTCCCACACGACATAGACGAGAGCGAGCTTAAAGACTTTTTCATGAGTACGTCCACCCTCCTCAGGCCCAAGGAAGAAAACAGTGGTTACCTTCCAGTTAAAGGGATATTTCACTTTGAAACATGTTTTGGGATGTCTTGACGTCTACTCGGGCTTTTGTGAGCACCCCAGTTTTTAAGTTGCTAGATATTTGATATTAATTTTATCGGACACACCCCCTTCCTATACAAACCCATTGTAACTTTAAACTTGCATAGTTTGAAAGTGAAATATCCTTTTAAAACCACTATTTCACAATATTTAAAAATTATACATTTATGTTTGTACAGTACATTAGAAAATCCAAACAAGTGCCCCCTATTCCTCACCCCACGCTTGGGTTGCAACAGTTTATTGAACTAATCACTGTAATTGATTATGGAAATGAATCTATTAGATTTGAATAAAAATGTGTCTCCTCAGACATCCATGTTTACATTACACACATTTGGCTGTAATTGGGAGGATTTTATTCATGTCTAATTTGTCTTCCAGCGTATGGAAATGTTGTGGAGCTGAGGATCAACACCAAGGGTGTGGGAGGAAAGCTACCCAACTTTGGCTTTGTGGTCTTCGATGACTCTGACCCCGTGCAGAGAATCCTGGGGGCTAAGGTAGAGGCGACAAGTACACTGACGTTTCACTATCCACTTAATATGTTTATTTGGTGACGTTTTGGTTGTACACATTGCAAACGTTTTTTTTTTAATCACTTACTAACTTCATTCTCTCAACATCATTGAGAATCTAACCTCCCACTCCTCCAAGTCATGTCCCTACTGTATAAATTCAGGAACTCGATTACGCTCCTAGAATCGAGAAGTGTTTCTGACAGCAAACATTACAAGAATTACTCTAAAATTTTAAAGAAAAGAGTGCAGATCAAACTCTTTCAACAAATATCCTGTGTGCAAACCGGCGATTGAGGTGGATGGTGAAACTGATTGGGTTTGTGGGTACTTCTAATGTATTTTTTACCTGCGCTTTTTGCCCTGTTGGTAACCTTATCCCACTCCTCTTGCAGCCCATCATGTTCCGTGGTGAGGTGCGTCTGAATGTGGAAGAGAAGAAGACGAGGGCAGTGCGTGAGCGAGAGACTCGTGGAGGGGACGACCGTCGGGACATGAGACGCAGCGACCGAGGTCCCGGTGGCCCGCGTGGCATTGTGGGAAGTGGGATGATGCGCGACCGTGACGGCAGGGGCCCGCCCATGCGGGGAGGCATGGCCCCCAAGCCTTCCGGTATGGGTTCTGGGAGAGGGGCCGGTGGTCAGGGAGGAGAGGGCCGCTTTGCTACCCAGCGCCGCTGAGGAAAAGAAACATCAGCATTTTTGGAAGAAGTACCACCATGCTCTTCTACATCATCTTCGACCGCTCTCGTTAACGAAACAAAATCTACATGTATAAACGTATATATTTGTTTTGTTTATTTGTTTGTTTTGTGGTTTTTATTTTTCTCTTTTGGCTTTGGAATGTGACACAGCCTGTCAACCATTTCTTTGATGTGAAACGGACAAAAAAACAAAATAAGCAAACAAAAAAAATTACATGTTTTGCTTACTAGCTGTGAGCTGAGCATCCTTTTTCCAGTATCTCAAGAAGTCACAAACATTTAATTTGTAAACTTGTGGAAAAGGAAGGAGAAAAAAAGGCAAACCAACCATGAGTATTCTGCCACACTAGGAGGGGACTGATAAGACTTGTACCTACAACAACACAGCCCAGCATTTGGAAGAGATTATATTGCCTTGACTTAACAGGGGTGCGCTACTTCACGAAGTCCCTCTATTGCACATTTTCTATGGTAGTTCTCTGCCCGTTACTGTTGGGGAAAAAAGAGGTCGTGGTGCAACTTTCGTGCAGTTTTGAGACAGGGGAAAAGCTTGCCTTTTTTATTTTATTTTTTTGTGTTTCCTTTTTGAAAGAACACTGCTTCAAAGAAAATTGCATAATGCACTCATCAATATGCACTAATGGGTACTTTCTGTCGTATTACATTGACATCCATGCTCGGAACGCAGCTGGAGAGACGACCCTTACTGTTTTGCTTTTTGTTTTGTTGTCTCAAAGCGATACGACGTAAAATGGGGCAGGCCTCCCATGCTGGCTCGCGCAGAGCCCGTCTGCTGTGACCAATGTACTGTTTCCACAACTTTTTTGACCCAAAACTATGCTTTCAATTATTGCTGGATAAAACAAGACAAGCAAATCTCTACAGATTATATATATTTTTCTTTCCTCCTTTTATCAAATAAGATAAAATCTCAGAATCCTGGACTCTTCACCAAACGAATTGTGGGGGAATAAAAAGGATCAACCAGAAACCAAGCTGACCAATAGGAGAGTGGTGGCAGTGATGGTGGCTCACTCCGTTTTTCTTCTGTCGATTCAAAGTTGGTGTTTTTTTTCTTCATGCTTTTCCTACCAGCTAGACCGTGAAACGGGGACCGGCAACATACCCCTCCCCCCCCCCCTCCCATCCCTCCCCTTCCCTGTCTTAAAAGCGAAGTAACATAATAAATGTACAGCAAAAATCATAGTTTACTGTATGTTCTGTTTTCTGTGTACAATTTATTTTTTTCCGCCTTCAACTTGATTTAAAACAAAAAGCATGATGGTGCCTTCTATTTCATCTTTCTCCAGTCTTAACTGTAAAAGGTTGAGGTTTGGGACTTTGCTTTTTGCCCCATAAACGGGGTTGCTCATTTTGTCTATACTAGGAGCAGAGAAACTTGCAGTATTCACAAGATTAAAGTGTTTTGCTTTTTGTTCGTTTCTGATGCACATTTCGTCCCTTTCGTTACTGTTCTACCTACTACCTAAGATAATCTGCTGTGAGTTTTGTACATTTGTTTATATTGTAGCGTCTGCTCTGTCCGGGTTTTTGTAGACAATGGGTGCCTCATAGTTCTTGTTTGTGTTGAGGAACTACTCTGGGGGAGGGGTTCATTTAAAAATCTGTCTGAAAATAAAGAAGTCTTTGGAGTTGTCAAAATAACAGCTTCCCAGGAAAATGTGGGGTTCAGTTTAAGACTTGGTTCTTGATGAAAAGTAAATTTTGGACAATGTAAAGGCACACACCCATCTCATTTTGTGATTCAGACATGGATCTAGACACCTGTATAAGCCATTACTTTCAGTCTTTAGTCAAGTTAGCACATGGGTTAATTGCTGGACTCACAAATCTCAGACTGTTCATGTTTTCTCTGCAGAAGTTTTGTATTGATGTCTGTGGGTTGGCTTTATCTTCAGCCTAACATAACTTTTCTATCCATTTGTATTTTCACATGCTGATTATTCATCTTCCTAGGATATCAATTTGCTTTTTCTCCTCAAGGCAAGTCTTACTATGAACGTGATAACTAGTTGGATAATCCTTCTAATAACCTAAAACTAGTTGTGTTTTTTTTTCTTTTTTTTTTTCCCTTAACCACATTTTAGGGAGTGACGGTTGTTTTATTTGGCTGTCTTGCACTGAAAGAGGAAGGCATATCTAATGTAGCAGTTTATTGACACGTATAGTAATTGGGTCTTCCTTGTCTGGGGGGTATTAAACTATTTGCAACATTTATGGGACAATCTGCAGTGGTTTCAGACACCCAACCTGTCCAAATGTATCTTCAGACAAAACTGGATATAGGTAGCTTTCATCTTGTCTATTACCCATTAATAAATACTGTATTGTAAATCAATTTACAGACATGGTGCAAATACTTCACCATGAGGTAAAGATTTAGCTGCTCTCTGTCTTATTGCAGTTGAGCTAAAAGAGTAGTTTCCATGTGTAAAATCCTATCCAAATGGAGAAGCTATTGTTTGGTGCCCCCTGCCTTTGGCCTAGTGTTATGACTGCAAAACCACTTTCCCCCCCAAAGGTATGTCTCACCAGTGCCTAATGATATCCACTCCCCCTCCCTAAATAAAATAAATTGTCAGATGATTGCCTAATAATGAGGGCACCAACACCTTTGCAACAATGGTCAGCTAAGAGGAATATAGTGAAGTGCCATCATGCTTTCTAGCTCGTCATTGCTATAAATCTTAGTGGCATTAAAAACAAATGTGAGTATATAGATATTTAGTTTCTTTGTTTCTCCCCTTTTCACTGAGGTTTACAGTGATCCACACTTAACCAAACTTGAAAAAGGGTCCCTTGAGGAAACAGCTGTAAACCTTTTTTTCCCCCGTGGTTGCATATGCAGTAGAGTGGATCCGCATTGTGTATCATTCCAGTCCCATATTATTTTCCCCCCCCCTAGTGGAAATAGAATGAACCATCTCGGCTTTACCGGGTGTTTGTAAACAGTTCGTTGCTATCTCCATTTACTGTGTTTACCTTCTACTTGTTTCTAGTTGGGGGGAAAAAACTGTTGCAGGTGGAGATCTCTTTTTTTTTTAAGTTTTCCATTTTGAATGTGTTGAACTTAACATACAATAAACTACTGATATCAGCACCACTCATAAACTTGTCATGTTTTCAGGCCGTATACGATTAAAAGGAGAGATCATGTCATTAATCTTGCATGAAGACAAAGGAGACAAAAATGCAGACACTAACTAAATGTATTTGCCCCAGGGCTTGCATTTTGCTACCAAGCAAAATTCCTCACAGTTTTCCCTCAGGAAGATGGCACTCCCTAAAGTGGTGTCTGTATCATTCCAAAGAGCATGGATTTTTGACCACTGAAGGTGACATTGGTTAAGTGGGCATACATTAATAATTTAGGTTCTTGTGTAAACCAGATTTTCTTGCAGGGTGTGATAGGTATTGAGCAAGTATTCCAGTCTTGGTGGTATATCTAATTAAGTTTGAGGTTTAAAAGAACAACCCTTAACTGAAATTAAAGTTTCAAAACTACTGTTACTGTTATTCATGATAATACTTTTCCGTCACTTACAAAGTGTTGTTGTTCGTAATGTTATTTGTACACATTTTATTTGCAATTTAAATTCTCGAGTCTGTTACAAATTACCTCATTCCGTACTGTCCTCATCCACAGCAGTTTATGTACCACTTTTGAGGCCTCTGTTGTTTTTGACTTTGTGAAAAACATCACCATACCTTACAGCATGTAGCTCTTCTACCCTGGATTTGAAACTAGTTTCCTGGCCAAGTGCTGACATTTTTACCATTGAGCTAATTGATCTGGCATGCTTGCTCAGGGGATAAATTGAATCTTGACCTTCAGGTCAAAAGTTGTGTCAGATCCTGTGTCTAGGTAAGTACATTAAGTAAGTGCACATTTTATGTATTCAGCACTTCTCACAGAGTGTTCTACATACAGTGAGATTAAAACAAAACAAGGTTTTAAGGCAGTAAAATGCTGCACAATTCATCTAAAGCAGGACAACAACACAAGCATGGAAATAAAATCATAAGGTGAGACACAATCATAAATGTCTCAATAGAAGAGCAGGGAGACAAAATGCAACCACCGTAACTGTATATTATATTGTATTAACATAATATATACCGTACAGATTGGACAAAATTACATTTTATTAATAAAAAGGTACATAGTGAGGCTTTAAGAGGGAAACCAACTGGCTGTCTGGTGCTGGCATCACGAGTGCTGACATTTTTATGATTGAGCTAAGCTAATAGAGACGACCTGCTTGCTTGGGGGATAAATTGGATCTTATACTGGATTCTGATTGGCTTAATACAGTGGTAAATCAGTCAACAACCTTGAGTTGGCTCATGGACCCCGCCCACTGTTGTGTTGCAGTTGTGACATTTCCAAGATCAATGCAAGTTACAACTGTGTTGTCTTGGTAGAAGTGGTAGAAAAGGAATTTACCATTCGAGGGTTGTGGGTTGTTGGCTGATTTACCACTGTTTCAGGGTTGTGGCACGAGGCGAAGCCGAGTGGCGAGTGCCAAACAACCCTAAATGTCTAGGTGAGACGTGACCTTTGACACAATCTAATCTAAATGCTGCAATAAAGAGCAGGGAGACCAAATCCAACCAAACCAATTGTGGAGGTTATATCGTATAAACATACTCTACCATACAAATTGGACAAAATGTATTAAATTAAAAAAAGTTCCATAGTGAGGCGTTAAGTGGGACACTGGGGGCCTTTTCCACCGGCAAAGAACCGGTTCCGGTTCTTTCTCCCGCCTATGGGATGAACCAGAGGTGTGCTTTTCCACCGAGAACCGGAGTTGGTTCCGAACCGTAAAAGTTGGTTCGGAACCGGAACCACAAAATCCTTGTTTTTTGTGGTTCCAGAGCCAAATGCTTGGCTCTGGTTCAATCTGGTGGAAACGCAAGCCGGTTTGCAAGAACGAACCAAGGTTCCCAAGAAAGTTGAACCGGCACTGGTTCTGGAACCGGTTCTTTGCCGGTGGAAAAGGCCCCTGGCTGTCTGGTGCTGGCCTCTGGCATCATGAACCATGAGGAAAGAAGACACACCCAGGGAAACTGTGCCCTCTACTGGCACACACACACCTAGTGTCAATAAGGGTTATGATGGAGATGGGTGTTATAGTAGTAGGATACGCAAGGCCAGACTGGAAGGTATGAAAGAAACACACAACACGAGGGGGTGGTTTTTGATGTGTGATCGGTCCAGGTGGTTTAGCTGTAGTAGGTTGTCTGGTTGGAGTGGCTTTAGGTTTAGCTGTAGGTCGTCTGGTTGCAGGAGTTTCAGGTTTAGCTGTAGGTTGTCTGGTTGGAGGGGCTTCAGTGAAAGAAAAGGTCTCACATTCAGGGTTCTCAGTTCCTGCAACAGGATCAGCAGTGTTGTCCACCTGGGTTGAGAGGCCGTAGAGTAGACAGACTGCTGATCTACAAGGAGAGAATAATTACAATAATCAGTTGATGGTCAAAGTTGCTCAAGTTTCTTACGAGTATAGGCCTGCTTTAAATTATGATATAGGCCTACCATTTTTGACATCTTTTGGTGAGGTCTGTTGACTGTTCTCAAGGTCTCCACTGATGGGAACAGCTCCTTGGGAGAAAAGACCAAATACCAGAATGATGCCTTGTCATTTGATTACGTCCTGTAGTACAGTGGTTCTCAAAGTGGGGTCCAGGAAGGTCCTTGGAGGGGTTCCAGGGGGTCCCCAGCAAAATGTGTTATACTGTGGCTATTTGCTTGTACATCTGCTATTTTTGCGAACTTTACAAAAAAAACATCTTGAAAGTATGGAAACTGTATTATTAGTATTGTATTTTTAACGTAAATCTTCTCCTCTTGGGGGATCGCTGGCACAAAACATTTTCAGATGGGGGTCCGTGGCCAAATACAAGTAAATGTGGGGGTCCTTGACATGAAAACATTTGACAACCACTGCTGCAGTAATTGTATGAGTTTGTGAAGCTGAAGCAGGATACTGCTGTAAACTAGCATCTGTATGCTGAGTGACTGGGCAGATTGCCTCTTTCCCCTTTACTGATGATTTAGATCAGGGGTCTTCAACGTTTTCAGGCCAAGGACCCCTTAGCTGAGAGAGAGATGAAGCAGGGACCCTCACTAAATATTGTATAACATTGTGTTTTGTTCATCAGTTTCTTATACAGCTTAGATATTTTTTTTATTTTTTATATTTTTTATCCCACGTTTTTGCAACCCATTAGACAGTTTGACAGCACAGTATCATCTGTGGTTGGATTAATGTGTATTTTCATACATTTGACCACTTGAACTGTCAATACCTACTATCTGCTCTTCTTTTCCCTCTACAGTCTACACCAATCCTCTGTGCCAAAAAATAGCCGATCTACAAACCCACACCGCCTCGCAGCTTGTAGATCTGCTATTTCTTTGGCTAGGGTTCCAGTGATTAATGTAAAAAACATGATCCTATCACACAAAGATTTGGTGGCCCCCCTGTATTAACTCTGAGGACGCCCTAGGGGACCCGAACCCCCTGTTGAAGACCTCTGATTTAGATTATAGTTTTAGAATAGTCTTACCTGTATTGTAGATCTGTACAAACAGCAGGGCAATAAGAATACATGGTGTTCATTTCCAAGCCATTGTCAAAAGAATGATGTGTGATCTACTGTATGTTCTGACTTTTAAAAGAGGGTTGATCTTTCTCACCACCCATACATGTATTACTCATGTATGTTTGTACACCATCAGTCGTCTGCAATTTTAAGTGTCTGATTATGATTTGTATCAGACAGCAAGTTGTAATTAGCCTATCATTCATAGATCGTGAGGACATCAGACAGCATAAATCACACTAATCGCACTATAATCATTCATTTGACTTGCGGTAGACTTTTGGTTTCCCACATGGGAGACCAAGATTTGAATCCAGTTGGTTACAGTACCTGTGCCTGGCTGCTGCATGTGTGTGTCTGTGCTGCATTGGGGTCTATTCACTTTCAGATCATTCAATTCAAAGGGTATTCTAAACCTCACCTTTACCAAACATAAAAGTATGTATTATGCAGATTGCAGAATGGCCTACTTCACTATCATCATTATGTAATTAGTCTTGGATTAATGTGTTCATATCCACTTTAATGTTGCAGCTGTCAGTGTGGATAAGATTTTAGTTACTTTATGTGCTGCTGGTTAAAATAAGAGTTAAATAGCTCTATATTCTGATAGTAGTCATTGTTCAGTAAACAGAGTCTCCATATCTCTCCAGCTCAGAAAATGCATTTTCAGGTCGGGATAACAGTTTTATCCTTCAGGAGAGAGAATTCATACAGAATAACACAAATAAATTAATAGACAAAATTGGATCTGGAAGATTATGAAAATGAAGCTGATATATGGGAGTCCTGATTCTCCTGATTGGCTGCAATTTTGCAACCCACCTGAAGATGTATGTTCTGTTTATTAAAGAGCTGGAGAGACAGGGAGACTCGAGTGGTGTTACTGTGCAAACACTCTTGTCTAAGTAATGAGCAGTGATTAATGTCAGGATATAGTGCACCTTTTAACTAAAAGAAAATATATATATGTTTTGTTTGAACCAAAAATCACATACCTTTAAACTACCAGTAAGACTCCCTAATCGGGAGATAAGCGACCGTTGGTCGCTTATCTCCACAAATATCACAACCTCCACCTCTCACGTCATACGGGTAGCCATAGTTACACCTGGAATGTTGAATCTCCATATATGGAGATAACCTACGCATCACACAAAGTCTGACCTCACCAGCCCATACTTGGGCATGGACGACTTATATCTCCATATACGGAGATGGCCATATATGGAGATACGATGACATCACAGAGTCCACAGCTGATGATGTGGCGTGATGTCATACAATACACAAACAAGCCCTATATAAAGGGGCAATTCTCACCAGGGAAGAGAGCATTGCCTGGAATGTTGAATCTCCATATATGGAGATAACCTACGCATCACACAAAGTCTGACCTCACCAGCCCATACTTGGGCATGGACGACTTATATCTCCATATACGGAGATGGCCATATATGGAGATACGATGACATCACAGAGTCCACAGCTGATGATGTGGCGTGATGTCATACAATAAACAAACAAGCCCTATATACTGATGCGATACGATGACTTATCGCCAGGGTTGGCTTATAGCAGCTGTCGGTAGATAATGCCGGTCTTATATACTCATTGAAGTTGAATCTCCATATATGGAGATAACCTACGCATCACACTAAGTCTGACCTCACCAGCCCATATTTGGGCATGAGCAACTTATGTTTCCATATATGGAGATATGATGACATCACACAGTCCTCAGCCATCAGCCATGCCCTTTTATGCCCATATATGGAGATATCATCTGTCTGTCACTTCTATGTCCAAATATGGAGTTCTGTGTCAGCCATTCCCACATCTATCTATACTACAAGGGGACAAATACTCATATTTGTTGATTATTTTGGTTTCTATGGTTACCAGATAAAGATATTTCACTTTGCACAATTTGTTGATTTTTAGTTGCTATGGTTACTTGATAAAGGCCTTTCACTCGTTTGTTGATATTTTGCCACACATGATCTCCAAATTTGGATAAAGGCCTTTCACTCGTTTGTTGATATTTTGCCACACATGATCTCCAAATTTGGGCATGGTGCATTGTATGACATCACGCCACATCATCAGCTGTGGACTCTGTGATGTCATCGTATATGAGCAGGGCAAAGGTGTGACGTGTGACGTGTGACGTGTGACCGACCGACCGACCGACCGACGGACGGACGGACGGACGGCCGGTGGAGGTTTTCATAGTAAACTGCTCCCTGACGGTCGCAATAAATAATGTAAGGGGATTTATCTGTGTTATAGCTTTTTGTAATAATGGGAATGGGAATGTTTTGGGGCTTATCTCAATGTAAGTGATAAGAGGGAACAAATATTTCCATTTCTATTACAAAAAGCTATAACACAGATAAATCTCCTTTACAATAAAATAAACAATAACAACAACAACAACAACAATATCAGTTAATTTAAGTTTTGTATTAATCATCTAAATCTACATAGTAATTAGTAACCGAAACTGTTAAATAATTGTATTGGAGTAAAAAGAATACAATATTTATATCTGACATTGAGATATACTGGAATGGTGGTATTCAAATAAATGTCCTAATATATGAGGGAAAAAAATGCTCAAATTAGATAATGATGTTGTGGAGTATAGTGCAATAGGGCTATATGCAATGCAACAGATTTTTTTAAATTGAATCATCAGCTTGATCTTGCGCTCCTTCCCCACAATTATCCTTCATTCTCAGATATTGTACTATCCGTCAAAAAGAAATAATTTTAAGGGGAAATGATATGACATCTCATTCTCGCTTGAGGACACGTCAGCTAAACACATTGTTTCTAATTAGAAACAGACTGACTGTCAGTAATTAAATATGAAAATTTGTGGTTATGGGCGAAACGCCGAATACCTGAATCTGGAGGGTCCAAAGTACTACACTATGGATTTGGTAACAAGTGTGCTTTTACTGAGTGCATGCTGTTAGTGCACTAATAATAATATTAAGCAGAATGAGCACGCTCTATTTCAGGGTAGAGCAGGCACAAAGAGATACAGACTAGAGGTAGTGAGAAAAGTCGAATCATTGACACATCTTGAAATGGAGGTTACAACTAAAATAAATGTCTACACAGTGAAAACACTCAAGTGTTCATCTATCAATATTAAGTTAACACTCAGGATTTTACAGTGTTAAGGACAGAGAATGCATCCTGGGGCTGTCTTTATTTGTCAGCACACAGAGGTCTCTAAAGCTCTGTGGCTGCACCATCTGATCTGCTGCTGGCTACACAACTATGCCAGCAGTGGACCAGGTAAGCAGAAAACAGACACCACGCTTAGACTGGGGCCATCTAGAACCAGTTTGAACACACCTTCTACTGTGTGTGTGTGTGTGTGTGTGTGTGTGTGTGTGTGTGTGTGTGTGTGTGTGTGTGTGTGTGTGTGTGTGTGTGTGTGTGTGTGTGTGAGTGAGTGTGTGTTTTTACTAAACAATCCTATTCTTGAATTGGTTGCCACAGATGTTTAAAGCTAGCCTTACATCTAACAACTTTGGTAAGATTGTGGACAGATTTGGGAAAGATTTCTTAAAGACTACCCCTCACACTATAAGATTTGAAAAAGACTCCCCAAAGACTGTAGGATGATTTTTCAAAGATTTCAGTTGTTAGATGTGTATGCCTCTAAAGATTTTGTAAAGACTGGTTCAAGATTCCCTTTTATTTGCTGATATATGCCTATTATATAGCCTTGTGTTCCTAAATAATTTATAATATTATTATAAAGCATTAGGATACCATAAATGAAAATAGCCGATCTACAAGCTCAGTCACAGCGTGTCGCATCAGAGTATTGCAGTATTGATACTTTTACTTGATTACTTTTTCACTGCACATGCCGTGCACAGTCTGCACACACACACCGAGCTCCGCCTTCCTCCCTCAGCCCTGCCCCTCTGTGCCTCTCCTCTCTAGTTTTCACCTCTCAGCCGGCACAGATCGATCCTATCAACTATTATCAACGTTGAATGTTTGGAATAATGGAAACGCGGAGAAATAACTAATAAAGGGCTGTCGTAGCCTAGTAGCCGCACCAACAACGACCAGGCTGGCAGCTCAGGCAGCGTCTTTTGGGGAATGAATGGCTTGGCTTTTGGCTTGTTCTGTTTTGGTTTTAGGCTAGGCTACGTCATTGTATTCATTCAGACTCAGCCCCGATTTGTGAAAATATTAAACCAGTTTGATATTCTCGTAACAGAATCTGGCTCTCAAGTTGGGGTAAAAATCGAGTCGGACCACTACCTCACATTTAACGAATGAGTGACGACTGAGTCACGCGCCATTCCAAAACACCGCCATTCCGAACATTGACTTCTAACCCTAACCCTACCCCTACCCCTAACCCTAACCCTACCCCTAACCCTAACCCTAGTCAATGTTCGGAATGGCGGTGTTTCGGAATGGCGGTCTGACACCAGACATAGCATGTGTGTGTGTGTGTGTGTGTGTGTTCGTTGGCTGACTGCCAGGCAACTAATTTTGTCCTGTGTCACAGAGATGTTAAACATCAAATTCTGCACAAACACACACCCACACCCACGCACGCACGCACGCACGCAAACACTATAAAACCCTAATGAGAAAGTTAAACTGAATGCCTGTGAGCATTGTCCACACAGATGTCATGCTGTTTTTAGAAAATAGCCTTTTTCCTTTAAAAGCCTTGGCTAAGAAGGGAAAGAGAGGTGTAGGAGCCAAACAGAGTTCTATTGGTATACAGTGCACTGATGTTAATGGGCTGATTAATTGGTGATTGATGGAGGCACCACATTGGCACCTCATTATGGGTGTGTCGCTGTGGGTGGCCACCAGTGGCTATAAATTGATGTCTCTCACCTGCTCACATCCATGGCTGTTTGTTCATTTGGAAGGCAGGGTGAGCTGGGAGGGACATATTTTGTTGACAGCATTTTCGCACTATATAGCACTTTCACGTTGTCTTATTTGCTCACTGTTAAACTTAACTAAATTGACATATTTATTGCATTTCAATTTATTGGAAGTTGTATTCTGTAATATTTGGTCACTGAACTTAAGTAAATCATTTTTAAACTCATGAGCAATTGTTTCCATGTCAGTGATTTTAGTTTTGCGAGTCATTACAGTTTTTATCTCCCAGGCTTAGCCTGCCGGCTGATTAACTTATTGGGGGTTAATATCAGCCACTTCAAGAGGCAAAGCTGACGGTGTGGAGAGGAATGAGTCTGATGAGGGAGATAAGAGGACTAGAGGGCACTGTGTTACCAGAGGAGCATGACTAGTCTCCCTGCACTGGTCTTAAGATATAAAAACGGTGTGTAGACTGTGTGTGGGTGTTAGATGATGTTAAAATAAATGTTTCACTTCCTTGGGGGGGGGGGGGGGGGGTCACAGGTGCAGTGGTGTTTTGGGATTCACACGGCACGTGTAAGGATTATATCACTATACCGACCAGGGATAGGATGATCTATTATCCTGGGGCGGAACATTTGCCAAAATATAGACGATCTAGCGATCTTGGTAGAGAGTGAAAAAGGTCTGTATCAAGTACGTTATTTCCAGGTCTGTTTTACCACTTTTAGAGGGTTTAAATGCTACCGGATATGCAGCTCGACAAATAAAAGGTGAATTGAATTGATCCCAGTGCATGACAGAGGATAATTTCACAATAAATTTAAATCTCCACAATACGATTTTTTAATCAAAATAAACAATAACGATTATCGTCCCATCCCTAGTACAGACAACTGAAATGAACACCAACAAATGTCATTTTCTTTTCACCAAGTTACCTCTAAAAAGCAAATTCGAAAGCTGCACTCCTCTGAGCCAGGCTGGGTTGCTTAGCAAGGGCGTAAGGGCTGATTCAAACTGCACTTTTAAAGCAGAATTTATTTTGGTACTGACGTACCATCATTAATTCAGCTGTTCGGTGCCACAGAGATTTTGTGACTCCCCGAACCGAACAGAAATAAATTCGCCTCTAAAAGTGGAGTATGAATCAGCCCTTAAAGGAGCTATAGTCAACTTTTTCTAGAAAAACGGGCTATATTTACATTTTATGTAATTAGGAAAGTGCGCCCCCTAGTTGCCATGTTGGAAGAGATTTCAGCCATGTAGGCCTATACTTTTTCTGTTAGGGAATCAAATGAGAAGCAAACGTATTGGAGAGTAAATAGACTTTGAAGTCAAGTGATTATTGAACCGTTTGTGGTAGAATAATTATTTTTTTCAACAGGCATTGGCATTATCTAATAATGCATTGCAGCTATATATTCAGTTTGATTTGTAGTACGGAGGATTGAGGTCAGATTTTAGGTGAATCGTTCACTTTTTCATAAAAGCGTGAAATTTGGTACACTTGTACAGTTTGGGGCCCTGAACATTTTCAGATATGGAGCCATCGCAAAAACACCCCTTGGTGGTCATGGCAGCCATTTTAATTTCCACCATTACCAATTAATGTATTTTGCAACATAACTCCTGAACCAAACATGATAATACTGAATAGGTGATGTCTATACCTATGTTTTGATGGTCAAGGATGTCATTGATATCATGTAAAATGTCATAAACTGTTCGGGTGAATAGTTAATGGTCAATTCAGTGATGTTGTGAGGTAGTCCCGTGGTTTTGTCCAAACATTATTAACTTTTTCATAAAAGCGTGAAATGTGGTACACTTGTACAGTTTGGGGCCCTGAACATTTTCAGATATGGAGCCATCGCAAAAACTCCCCCTGGTGGCCATGGCGGCCATTTTAATTTCCACCATTACCAATTAATGTATTTTGCAACATAACTCCTGAACCAAACATGATAATACAGAATAGGTGATGTCTACGCCTATGTTTTGATGGTCAAGGATTTCATTGATATCATGTGAAACATCATAAACTGTTCAGGTGAATAGTTAATGGTCAATTCAGTGATGTTGTGAGGTAGTCCCATGGTTTTGTCCAAACATTATTCACTTTTTCATAAAAGCGTGAAATTTGGTACACTTGTACAGTTTGGGGCCCTGAACATTTTCAGATATGGAGCCATCGTAAAAAACGCCCCCTGGTGGCCATGGTGGCCATTTTAATTTCCACCATTACCAAATTAATGTATTTTGCCTCATAACTCCTGAACCTAACATGATAATACAGAATAGGTATTGTCTACACCTATGTTTTGATGGCCAAGGATTCCATTGATAATGTGTACAACATCATAAACTGTTCATATGAATAGTTAATAGTCAATTCAGTGAGGATTGCATGAAATAGTTGAGATTATGCGGAATAAAATTTCAAGCATATTTCATGCCATCTCGCTAGCTGGGGCCTAATTTACTGTTATGTTACTTATTAGTGTCCACAATAAGTCTTTCTTTTGGTTGAAGCTTTCAGAAAGGACTCTGCAACTCGCCATGTTCGCTTGGACAATGGCCTCCATCCAACCACTACCTTCTAGCCAGTCCCCCAGTATCGAGAGCCACCATCTCAATATGCAGTCCTCCTAAGACAATCACAAAATTATCTTCTCCTTCTCCATGTGAAAAGGACCAATTCCACTGTATTTGTTTGGCTAAATAGGTCCAAAGTCACAACAGGTACTGTACTTGTCCTGGATGTACCCTCTGTACTGCTTGATTGATGACATTCATTGCATGATGAATCATGGCCACTGATTTTGAGTCATCAGGGAATAGGGGAAGGAGAGCTCAGATGGCAGGGGTGACTTTGGTTGCAGTTTATTGGCATGAAAGGCTGCCAAGGAGATATGTTCTGCTGGTTGATTTTTCAGGACACAGGTACTGACTCTAACCCTATTCTTTAAATGTGTGGAGTTAACCCTTGATGTCTGTTCCTCAGGCACACATAGACATCAAAGGGGTCTTGAGCCCCTGCCCTTTTGTTCGTCTGTAAAAAGTGCCCATCTCCACACCATGAATGCGGTTTTTCTCTCTCCCGGTCGTCCTCAGATGAGCTTCCCGCATCCTTCTTCAGGACGTCTATCTAGGTCGTCCTCAGACGAGCCCTCCATCGTTGTTTCCAGTCATCTCGGTTCTCCATACATCTGGCCAGCTCATTGGTGTTCTGTGTCCCTACGTCTTCCTTGAGTACGTCCACGTATGTTTTTGTGGGACGTCCTTGCGACCGGTGCCCATGTGTTGGCTCCCACAGTACCAATTTGCTGGCTGGAAGCTCCTGGTGTCTTTGGCAGTGTCCTGCTAGTCTCATTCTTCTGGTGGCAATTTTCTCGCTTACCTTTGGTATTCCCTCATACAGGCTCCTGTTGGTAACATGTGCACTCCTGTTGATGTTGAGTACTGCACGCAACATTCTAGTGTAGCACCCGTCTAGAGACTTCTGCAGGGTTGGCTTCAGGGTCCAGCATTCACTGCCATAGAGGAGAACAGACTCCACCGTTGCAAAGAAGAAGCTAAGTTTGATTTGGCGGGGGAGGTTAGAGTTCCATACACTGTTCATGCCGTTCAGGGCCCTCCACGCGAGTGCCTTCCTTACTTTAAGGTCTTTCTCAGTTGAGTCGACCCATGCGCCCAGGTACTTGAAGTCCTTGACTTCCTTCAACACAGCTCCTTCTGTTGTTGTCAGAGGTGAGTGATCAGGTAGGTTATAGGTGATAACCTCAGTTTTCTTAGCATTTAGCCTGAGACCAACTTTGGCACACTCTATCTCCACCCTGTTCAGGAGTTCTTGTGCTTGTTCCATGCTGTCGGAGAGCAGGCTGATGTCGTCCGCATAGTCCAGGTCTGTCAGAACTACTGCGGGATGCCGCCTTGACCTCCTTGGTGTTAGCGTGAAGCCAAGCTCTTGTTCTCGTCCCCCTATGGCTTTCCTGAGCGCGTAATCTAGAACTATGATGAAGAGGTAGGGGGCTAGGGTGTCTCCTTGCATTACACCAGCTCGGATGTCAAACACCTCACTGCTGCCATCCGGGGTCACCACTTTGGCCCTTGTTTTTGCGTACATGGTCTCGATAGCCCGGAGAATGTTGGGAGGGACATTGTAGGCCTCAAGGATCTTCACCATCTTGCTTCTGTGGATAGAATCAAAAGCTTTTTTGAAGTCAATGAAGCACAGTACAGCTGCTAGGTTGTCCTTTTTCACCTGCTCTATTAATCTCCTTAATGCCAGGATCTGTGCTACGGTTGTTCTCTCCTCTCGAAAACCATTTTGGTTCTCTCTCAGGTGAGGGTCGATGGCATGCCGTATCCTGTTCAGTATCATTCGGTTGAAGACCTTAGCAGTGATACATGTCAGGCTGATGCCTCTGTAGTTGTCTGGCTTTGAGAGGTCTCCAGCTTTAGGCACCGGGATGATGTTAGACAGAGACCATATTTCAGGTTGCTTGTTGTGCTGTAGAGCATTGTTGCAAAAGTCTAGGATGAGGTTGTCTAGGTCGCAGTTCTTCAAGACCTCTGGGGGTATGCCATCAGGCCCAGCACTTTTTCCCTCTCTCAGGGTGGATTTTGCCCTGGCGAGCTCGCTGGTTGTGAAGGGTCCGTCGTCGATGTTCAGGCCCTGGAGGACTGTCGGTATATTTTCCTCCTCTCCCTCTTCCACTGATGTTCCCAGGAGCCTCTGGAAGTGGTCGAACCATGTTGCCACCCTCTCCTCTGGGCTGTGTCCTTCCACCTGGCCCTCCTTGGCCCTCTTCCGCCCTGTCATCTCATTTATTACCTTCCAGGCCTCCCCGTATTGCCTTTCACCTTGCGCTGCCTGCACTCTTCGCACACTTTCCATCACTTCCTCCCCTTTGATGGTGTCGTAGGTGTTGAAGAGAGACTGTTTGGCTTCGTTCAGTGTCTCGCGACCCTCCTCTGTTGGTTCACGCTCAAAGTTGAGTCGTGCTTCCTCCATCCTGCCTCGTGCTGCTACAACCTTCGGGTGTCTGGACCGTGGTGGTGCTCTTACTCTGTTCAGCACTGGCACGCACAGTCTGGTCGCCTCCTCATTCGCTGTGATGAATCTCCCATATTCACGGCTGGGCTCTCCTCCCCTATCCAGCTGCCGAAAGCGCTTCCTGACTTCCTCCGTGTACCTGGTTTGGAGGCCCGGATTGGTCGTGAGTGCCTTCCAGTCATGCCGAATCTTGGGGCTTGGCTTGGGGACCCTGAGGCTCAGTCGCACCCTCATGGAGACCACACGGTGATCAGAGCCTACAGAGCTGAACGTGCTGTATGGCTCAGCATTCAGGATGGAATTCCTCCACTTTTGCCTCACTAGGATATAGTCCAACTGATATAGCCTGGGTAGCTCCCCAGGCCTTGTGGCTCGGTCTCGGAAGGTCCATCTCTTCCCTGTTCTCTTCCTGAACATGGTGTTCGCTGCCAGGAGCTGGTGTTCCATGAGAAGGGCTGTGAGGTATGCGCCGTTGCGGTTGGTAGACTCATGGTATGGGAATGGTGCATCCTCCTGTCCGATCCTGGCGTTGAAGTCGCCAAGGATTGCCAGGAAGTTGTGCGCTGGGACACCTCGGACTGCTGTTGTGAGGTCCTCATAGAACTTCTCAACATCCTCAGGTGTTGCCGTGTTAGTGGGCGAGTACACCACTATGACTGTTGTCACTGGGTTACCTGCGAACTCAGCCATGAGGATCCTTTCGGTGTGCTTGTGAACCCGTCGGAGGGCCCTGCGCGCTAGAGAGCCTAGCATTAGTCCTACGCCTCCTGTTGCAGCCTGGGCCTTGTTTCGCCACGCAGATGCAGTGATGAACGTGCGTTTCTCCACTTGGCAGTAAACTATCTGGTCGTTAGTGTTAGTGTGGACTCTTCTGTGTTCCTGGACTCCCAGGATCTCTACCCCCTGTTCTTCAGCACAATGTGCCAATTCCACCAGTCTAGCTTCTTCTCTCACTGTGCATGCGTTGAAGGTCCCCATTACAAATGGTCTCCGACAACGCATGAGTGCATTGGACGGGATGCTGTGGTCAGACAGAACCCTCCCTCGTTCCCGTGGGTTTGAGGTCCTGTCGTCATGATGCCCTCCGGAAGGGGGACCAGCACCACCATCCGCCGCGGTGTTCCTGCGGACTCCCGCCGCTGGAAGTATAGGATTTGAAATGACTTTGTTCTTCATGGTTGGCTTTTCAATGCTAGTTTAAGGGCTGTGGGGTCGCAAATTCTCACAGTCCTGGTTTTTACCTCAGAGTGACCTTCTCCTAGGTGGGTTGCCTACCATGGCTAAGAGCCCCACCCGCCCTGACTGATTGCTCAGATTGCTGGATCTGAATGGTCCACTTGCTGATGTTTTAACTAGTTTCTAATTCAGTACAAGTTAGAAAGTGTTGAAGTAATCACCTGAGTGTTCCCAGCTGTGTGCCATGTTTTCCTCCTGAGCCCATGAGTGAGTTTGCCATTCCAATACCTTCCCTTATAAGCAGAGCTTAGGGGGAAGAATTGAGAACAAGGCAGCCAATCACAGAGTCAGATCTGAAAACAATGGGTTTACAGCTAAGAGCCCCCCATAGAAACCAAGCAACTAGCTCCATACAATTGTAAATGTCCCCCACAGGGACCTACATCACTAAAGTAGTTTCTAATTCAGTACAAGTTAGAAATGTTAAAGTAATCACCTGAGTGTTCCCAGCTGTGTGCCATGTTTTCCTCCTGAGCCCACATACGTTAACGCGGAACATCCTCGCGATCGATGCCCGCGCGTTGGTTCCCACAGGACCAGCCTGCTGGCCGGGAGCTCCCGATGTCTGTGGCAGTGGCCGGACAGCTTCATCCTCCTAGCTGCTACCTTCTTGCTGAGCCTCGGCAGTTGCCTGTACAGGTCCTTGTTATGGAGAAATGCAAATGCCCTCTTTCCATGCCATACCTGAAGGCAGCATTCAAGAGAATGCAATCTTGTCCAAACTCTCCTGAACTTGAATGCAGCATCTTATGTTGAAAGAATTTCCCTCTCTGTGTAGAAATCTATGCCGTTACACCACATCTCCAGTATAAACTCCCAGTTGCACTTAGAACGGCAGACTCACTCCATAGCTTCCGCTGTGGTCTGAAGACTCATCTCTTTAGACTCCACTTTGGCCTATAGCACTTACTGTAGTAGCACTTGCCTACCCTTCATGACCATACAGGTAATTTTGATAGCATTTATGTTGTTTGGTTTTTATAATATTTTTTACTGAATAGGTGCTTGGTTTACCTAGGTCTTAATTAACAACTCTCTTTATACCTTGACATCAGCAGGTCTCCTCAGCACAGACCTGCCAAGCAGTGACACGATAATGTTGTTCTGTGAAGGACTGTAAATGGACATTTAAGAATCACAATCCAAAACACTTTATTGCAAAACATGAGGTTCACCCAAGGAATTTGTTTTTGTTTTAAACAAAATCAAACATATGCAAGACATAGGCTAGTATATTACAAACAAATCAAATCAAATCAAATTTATTTATATAGCACATTTAAAAACAATTCTCATTGTACCAAAGTGCTTCACAGGTTAAAAATGCATCATTACAAACAATCAAAAAATGTAAATAAAAATAGAATTGACAACGTAACCATGGTAGTTTACATTAAAAACATTAAAAATAGTAAGGGAGAAAAAGAAAAGAAAAGGCCTCTAATCGAAAAAGTTCATCATGGGGATTCAAAGGCTTGTGAAAATAAAAGTGTTTTAAGCCTAGTTTTAAAAACTTCAACAGAAGGGGCAAACCTAACAGAGGCGGGAATGCTGTTCCACAAGGTGGGGCCAGCGACTGCAAAGGCGCGGTCCCCCCTGTGTACCTTGTTGGAGAACGGGACCTCAAGTGTCCCCCTATCTGCTGACCTGAGGGTCCTGGTGGTGGGGGGATAAGACAGGAGTTCAGAGATGTATGGGGGTGCCAGTCCATTTAAGCCTTTATATACAAACAGTAGGATCTTGAAATTGATTCTGTACCGCACAGGTAGCCAGTGGAGAGATGCCAGTATGGGGGTAATGTGCTCTCTCCTCCTGGTGCCAGTCAGGAGTCTGGCCGCAGAATTTTGGACCAGTTGGAGACGGGAAAGGCATGATTGGCTGATTCCGGTATAGAGGGAGTTGCAGTAATCTAACCGGGAGGATATAAGTGCAAGATGTGGAGTGAGAAATGACTTGATTTTAGAAATGGAGCGGAGATGGAAGAAACTGGTTTTAACTATGGCATTGACTTGTTTATCTAATTTGAAAGCGGAGTCAAATAACACCCCCAGGTTTTTGGCATGGGGTTTGACAAAGGCGGAGAGGTTGCCAAGATCACTCTTGATCTGTGTGATGGACTGAGGTGGACCGAATAATACCATTTCAAATTTACTGTCGTTTAATTGGAGGAAGTTCTGTGCCATCCAACATCTGATGTCAGCAAGGCCGTTATTGAGATTGACTAATGTGGAATGGTCATTGGGTTTCAGGGGGAGGTATATTTGCGTGTCGTCTGCGTAACAGTGAAATGAGATATTGTGTTGTCTGATGATTTGGCCAAGGGGAAGCATATAGAGCGAGAACAGGATGGGGCCTAGGATGGAACCTTGAGGCACACCACAGGAGAGATGAGCAAGGGAGGAGGAGGAATTAGCAATGTTGACTGAGAAGGTTCTGTCCTTAAGGTAGGATTCAAACCAGTCCAGGGCTGTGTTTTGGATCCCAGCATGGGATTGGAGACGGTGAAGTAGAATGGGGTAGTCCACGGTATCAAATGCCGCACTCATGTCCAGCAGCAGTAGGATAGAGCAGTTCCCACTGTCAGCGGTGTCAGCTACATGAGTAGGTCATTTTGAACCTTCAACAGGGCTGATTCTGTGCTATGCTGGGTTTTGAAGCCTGATTGAAATGTTTCCATTATGTTATTTTGGTGAAGATATGGCATTAGTTGGGTGAGAATAACTTTTTCCAGGATTTTTGACAAAAACGGTAATTTTGAGATGGGTCTGTAGTTATTGGGTAGGGAGGGGTCTAAGTTGGAAGAGTGGTTAAGGGTCTGGTCACTTCCTATAGAAATATCAGAAATGTAATTACTTTTGTACAACACATACTAACAGCAGTGTGTTTGATCACAGTTAGATCAACATGAGCATTGAACCAACACAATTTAGAGTTTATTCAGGGAAATGTGGCTGTGCATGAATTTACAACAACGCCAACAGTCACTCTCAGGAGCTGAGCAGGTTCACTGGAGCATTTCAGTGCACTTAAACAGTATAGGCCACTCCACTCTACTTCTTCCTTAATTTGCGAAGAAGTTCTTCACAGTACTTCTTGGACCAAATCCGGCCGCCGGCGAAGTAGTGGGCCAAGAAGGTCTTCTCCTCCTCTTCGGGAATATCTGCGGGGAAGATCATAGGGGTATGGGGTATGGCATTGACTTGTTTATCTAATTTGAAAGCGGAGTCAAATAACACCCCCAGGTTTTTGGCATGGGGTTTGACAAAGGCGGAGAGGTTGCCAAGATCACTCTTGATCTGTGTGATGGACTGAGGTGGACCGAATAATACCATTTCAAATTTACTGTCGTTTAATTGGAGGAAGTTCTGTGCCATCCAACATCTGATGTCAGCAAGGCAGTTATTGAGATTGACTAATGTGGAATGGTCATTGGGTTTCAGGGGGAGGTATATTTGCGTGTCGTCTGCGTAACAGTGAAATGAGATATTGTGTTGTCTGATGATTTGGCCAAGGGGAAGCATATAGAGCGAGAACAGGATGGGGCCTAGGATGGAACCTTGAGGCACACCACAGGAGAGATGAGCAAGGGAGGAGGAGGAATTAGCAATGTTGACTGAGAAGGTTCTGTCCTTAAGGTAGGATTCAAACCAGTCCAGGGCTGTGTTTTGGATCCCAGCATGGGATTGGAGACGGTGAAGTAGAATGGGGTAGTCCACGGTATCAAATGCCGCACTCATGTCCAGCAGCAGTAGGATAGAGCAGTTCCCACTGTCAGCGGTGTCAGCTACATGAGTAGGTCATTTTGAACCTTCAACAGGGCTGATTCTGTGCTATGCTGGGTTTTGAAGCCTGATTGAAATGTTTCCATTATGTTATTTTGGTGAAGATATGGCATTAGTTGGGTGAGAATAACTTTTTCCAGGATTTTTGACATAAACGGTAATTTTGAGATGGGTCTGTAGTTATTGGGTAGGGAGGGGTCTAAGTTGGAAGAGTGGTTAAGGGTCTGGTCACTTCCTATAGAAATATCAGAAATGTAATTACTTTTGTACAACACATACTAACAGCAGTGTGTTTGATCACAGTTAGATCAACATGAGCATTGAACCAACACAATTTAGAGTTTATTCAGGGAAATGTGGCTGTGCATGAATTTACAACAACGCCAACAGTCACTCTCAGGAGCTGAGCAGATTCACTGGAGCATTTCAGTGCACTTAAACAGTATAGGCCACTCCACTCTACTTCTTCCTTAATTTGCGAAGAAGTTCTTCACAGTACTTCTTGGACCAAAACCGGCTGCCGGAAATCCGGCCGCCGGCGAAGTAGTGGGCCAAGAAGGTCTTCTCCTCCTCTTCGGGAATATCTGCGGGGAAGATCATAGGGGTAAGACAACTCCCCTCTGCAGTCTATTTATGAGCAGGCCACACTAAGACAGGCTAAAAAATAGTGATGTTTTACATGGAAAATTTTAAAAATCCTTTGTTCCGGTATCAACTAAAATGTTGAACGAGGCTCTGAAACAGCATTGACTGTGAGATTAGATACTATCTCTGCACTTGTGTAATGTTGTGTCCCCCTCTGTATGTATTTCTATTAAGTCTTTTGTCATTGATGTTCTATTTCATACCTTCTAACAGCCAGAGGCGATGTAAAACACTGTGGAAAATACATAACATGCATGCGCAGAGGTCGAATTCTAATAACAACATAGTCACCCGTGACCCTGTGTGGACGTACGTGTGCGTGTACGTTGGCTACATAGGCGTGACCCACACAAGGAACATCCTCAAGGCGCAGGTCGATTATGTGGAGCTCTGCGTTTGGAGTCTCGCAAACTTTCATGGTGGCCCACCATATTGGCCCATCATGGATGGGAGCAGCGAAATATCGCCCTCCTAAAGACTGTGCGGTAGAGCTGTCAGAATGAAATTCGTTTTTCGACTACAATTCGAATATTAAAGAAATGGATTAGAGTTGAATACTTAAATTACTATTCGGATGTAAAAAAAAAATCCCATTGCGAAAAATAATGCTTTCATCAAGTCACAAATGATCAACAATTACGTTTCAGTGCATAGCACGCACTGCAGTGCACACACAGAAACTTATGCCATAGCCAAATCCCCCTCATGCATGCACTGTCTTTGTTTGCTATTTTCACTACTTCTTAAATAGGCCTATTTGTTTTCTAAGATCATTTCTTAGATCATTTGTATTTTATTTATTCATGAAATTAGAAAAAAAAAAAACTTTTTTTTTAATCATGAAATGTTTTGCTTTTTTTGGGAGGGAATGTTTTTTGAAAATGTTTTGAAATAATACGTTTGTAATTCAAAACGAAATGTAGGAAACAAAAAATTAAGGGACAAGACTCCTGCTAAAACAGTGTTGTAAATCACAGGTGATTTATTTAGTGGATTCTCCGAGTCCTGGCTGATTTTTTGATCTAACCATCGTCAAAGGAAAGGTTGATCCTTTTCACTTGTAACTCGAGCTCAGTTAGTTTGTTCTTGAGAGACTTTTTGTGACTAGTAGTCTCAGCTTCATTCTGTAGGATGCATGATAAGTTAACAGCGAAACGCTCCCAAGTCACGGCACTAGCATTAGCATGTAGCTAGCTCATCATCGTTGAGTAAAATCAACAAAGATATAAATAGTCGATTATATAACGTCACGCATCGATGCAGAATAGCGCACGACCGCGATGCAAGCGAATCAAAAACCACAAGTCCACAGTGACTTCCATGCATACTTAATGAACTGGGGGTGTGTCCACTTAAAAACCCAATTCTAAGTCTTTCTGTATACTTTTTTGGAAAAAATCTTCCTCCTAGTATAATCATAATACCTGATAATCATGTTTTATAGGGGGGTGAAATCATGGCACCACCTCTTTAAGACAAGGGCCACTATGCAAGTTAGAGCATTGCTCTGTGCTTATATTGTTTGAGATGTCTGCAGATGAGGTTGGAGAGAGTGATAAGCCTGTCTACCATTGAGACGTTCTCCGCATATGGCCTCCGCAGGTATAGCATATTAAAGCGGTGTCCGCTGCTTCCTGGTATAGCATTTGAGAGCTGTGTCCACTCCTCCGCTATTGTTAAGCGGTATCGTGAGTACCTAGACGAAATTGTCTGCTAGTACTCTCATCCTCACTGCTGCATCTGCATAAGTGAGTAGGTGGGCTTCATGCCCTGCCTATTGTCAGAGACCCTTATGGCGGCATTCCAGTGGGTCTGGGTTTACCATATGGCCGACCCCTCTGTACGTCCTCAAAGGCTTTCTGCCTTTCACGTTACATAATCTATCGATTTGTTAGGTTGCTAAGGCTATGTTTGTGGAGCAAAGCTGGTGGGCATATTTTGGCCGGGGGTATGGCCAAAGCCTCTCCCTCAGTGAGACAGGTGTTAAGGCAGACGAGGAGTTGGTCTTTGGTTCTACAGCTCAGGGTCATTAGAAAAACTGCAGTCGCAGCGCAGACAGTGCAGAGTGCACCCGGTGCGGCAGACGAGAGTAGACAGAGAATTCCCTTTATCACATTTTCAAGTCAAATGTATCTATATCATCCAAGTAGGCCTACCTTGTGTCAGTTAAGTTATATATCACTACCAGCCAGTCAAAGGATATGATATGAAATAAAGTGAGACTGATTTGGCTGAATGAAAAAAAAACACACGGCACGCCATGCACGAGTCGCCTCCCTCTCAAATGTGGTGATTAATAGGGGTGGGGCGGTATCGACATTTTGTTATCGCGGTTACCGTCTTCCCATTTACCGCCGGTATTGCGGTAATTACTGCAACCCCGTATCTATCAATTAAGCTTCGGCGATAAGCCAAAATATTCCAATCATCTGCCCAGAATTTGCCGCTCCACAGCCCGAGTTATACATCCCCGTACAGCACAGTGGGTCTGGCTTTGAAAGGAGCAGATCTACAAGCTCACAACACGTCGCATCCGTGACGCATTCTGAGCTTGTAGATCTGTGCACTGTCGGGTTACTATAGTAACGTAGGCTACTGGGGCTTTTCAGACACAGTACACTGTTTGTGAACAACCAGATGAGAGACGGCCCGGGTAGATCGATCGCATTGATTGAGTGACAGGTTTTAGTTACAAGACTTGACACAAAAGGTTGTAAAATCGCCAACGGAGTCAGCGACGTGTTGGAAAAAGTAGAAGCTGGTTTCATTTTCGTTACCGTCCACGACCCTAGTGATTAATCAATAACCAAATGAATTTAATATTGCCCGTCTTATTAAAAAATACAATGCCTTAGATATTGGTGTCTTTTGTAACATTGAAGGCAGCTCTCCATCAAGCCAAGGCTCGAGTTACAGCAGGCATTTGTGTTGGGAACACTTGTGGCAAAGCAAAGGAGAAAGTGTTTCGGACATGGTAGCAAAATACTTTTTTTATTTTGCTGCTGACTCTGATTGACGACCCTGAGCGGAGCGTGGAGCGAGTGCGGAGCGAGAGATGCGCAAATCAAGGTGATCAACGAAGTGGCGGGAGCGGCACGGTTGCCGACCAGAGCAACTAGAGAGCGCGACATGAGCCCTCTGGAACGCGGAACGGCTTTTGTTACTGCTCCACTTCGCTCACATGCTCTGACACAGGGTCACGAGTTATTAGAATTCGACCTCTGCGCATGCGTGTGATGTATATCCACTGTGTTTTACACCACCTCTGGTAGTTATCCGGTATTCATAGAACCTTAGTTATATGCATAACTCTCGTGTTATGTGTGGCTGCAGCAGGGGTGAAAGCCAAGACCAAATTTCCCTTTTGTACTGAAGCAATAAGCCATACCTGGTATTTTACACCGGCTGATTTTACACCGGCCGATCCGATCCGATCGGTGCATCCGATCAACCAGCCGTTCAGTATGCCCACTTGAGGCCATTTTGGGGTATTGATTTCCACAGTGCTGAAGGAATAATTAGTTACTGCTATGATAATAAATACATAGTAATGCTGGTAAATAACTATAAGGCAAATATATAAATGAATTCATGAGTGAATGAATGAATTAAAGTTAAAACATTAACATTTAGAAAATATAAATAATAACTTGATCGGATCGGTGATTGATCGGTATCGGGTGATCAAACTTTTGTGATCGGTGCTCGCTGATCGGTTCCAAAAAACCTGATCGGACCATCCCTACAGCCGAGTGTCCAACCCTCTCAGCCGGTGTAAAATACAGGTAACCACAAGCCTTGTGTGGCTTATTGCTTTTCTAAAACGGTGAAAAATCATAGACATGTACCAATTAAAACTGTTCTATTTCACTAATAATTCACTACAAGGTCTGCAAGAGAGTTCCCAGCTACAAGAAAGCAGTTTCCAGCTTTTTTGCCAACAACACAGGTGCAGATGTGGAACACTGTGAAAAGAAATAACGCACCTGGGTTTGATATAAACTGATTCAAGCTGTGGGTTATAGTCTCATACCACGGCAATTAAGGGAAACCAGCCAATCAGAATCAAAGAATGGAACTAGCCGTTTAAGAAAATAAAGTTTACCTCCACCAGTGCTTTGTAGCTCATAGATCTTCTCACTCCATGCGCTCCATAATGGACAATCTGATGGCAGAAACGATCTGCCAAACGGTCTCTCAACTTCCTCATCAGAAGAGTCTTCTGTGCAGATAATATTACATAGTATATTAGATTCTGTAAAGATAACTTGTCGACTAAAAAAACGATAACTATGTACCCCAATAATAAACCCTATACAATGGGGGAAATAAGATTACCCGATTTAGCAAGTTTTCCCACTTCCAAAAAATGGAGAGGTCTGCAATTTTTATTATATGTGTACCTCCTATTACTTGTACAGAATCTAAAAAGAAATTCCAGAAAGTCCTCCTATTCTACACTCATTACCTGTATTAATTCATCCTATTGACCCACGTTTTACATTGTTACCTGTATAAAAGACGCCTGTTCACACACTCAATCAATCAGACTCCAACATTTCGACTAGGGCAAGACCAAAGAGCTGTCTAAGGACCCAGGGAAAAAATGGTAGACCTGCACAAAGGCTGTGATGGGCTACAGGACAATAGGCAAGCAGCTTAGTGAGAAGGAAACAACTGTAGGCACAATTATTGGAGCATGGAAGAAGCTCAAGATGTCAATCTTTCAGACTGTGGTCCCAGCTCTCTTCAGGTCATTGGCCAGGTCCTCCCGAGTAGTTCTGGTCTGATCCCTCGTCTTTCTCATGATCATTGATACCCCACGAAGTGAGATCTTACATGGAGCCCCAGAAAGAGGGAGCTTGATAGACATCTTGAGCTTCTTCCATGCTCCAATAATTGTAATAACCAAAGGCCAATTGGCCTTGCCCCTAAACTGACGAAATTCCAGGCCTGCAGGTAACAACGTAAAATGTGGGTCAATAGGATGAATTAATACAGGTAATGAGTGAAGAATAGGAGGACTTCTTAAAAAAATATTTGACAGTTCTGTGAGAGCCAGAATTCTTGCTGATTGGTAGGCGTATCCAATACTTCTTTCTTGCAATGAAATGCAAATTAATTATTTAAAAAATATTAGTGTTGCCCGATCCCGATCACGTGATCGGATCGGCCGCCGATATGGCCGTTTTTATAAGATCGGAGATCGGGAAAAAAAAATCGGATTTTTTTTTTTTTTTTTTCAAAAAAATATTTTCTGGGAGTACTGAAAGTTACAGGTAAGGTGAATGCGATATGAAATGTAAGCTTACCATAATCACAGTAATCCTTAATCATTTTCAATCATATTCAAGGGCTTTTGGAGAAATGAGACAGACAGAGCACTGCAGAGGGAAGGTGATTGTGTCAGACTCTGTGTACAGCTGGCAGCTGATGCCAATAAGTAGTAATTGGCCCCTTGCTAATGGATCAAAGGAAGGCAATTATGTCTCTCTGCACTGTCAACTAGCTCAGTGGTTCTCAACCTGTGGGTCGGGACCCCCATGGGGGTCCTCAAATTATTTTGGGGGGGTCCCCAGATGATTAACTTAATGTGCAACATTGTTTTCTCTCTCAACAGTAAACAAATCAACATAAAGTTTAAGTGTATAGAGGGTATCTGCACATTTCGAAAGTGAAAAATTAAGGACTTTTTAATACCTCTAAAATGACAAATTAAACATTGGCCAAATTGTCAAATATTAAAGCCAGAAATTGTGAAAATAGCCGATCTACATGCTCACAACTCCTCGCGTTGCGAGGCGTTGTGAGCATGTAGATCTGCTATTTTCACAATAGAACCGTGTTATACAAAATATACTTCCTCAACTCTTCAGGGTCGGGGGTCCCCAGTTAAAATATGATTATTTTGGGGGTCACGGCCTGAAAAGGTTGAGAACCAAGTGATAGAATGAATAGAATTTTTTTTTCTTCGTAATGCCTTGCCAAAAGATCGGATCGGGAAAGATCGGGATCGAATCGGAAGCAATAATATTTGATCGGTATCGGATCGGGAGCAAAAAAACCCTGATCGGGGCATCCCTAAAAAATATACAATGTGATTTCCTGGAATTTATTTTTAGATTCTGTCTCTCATAGTTATATACATATGATACAAATTGCAGACCTCTCCATTTTTTGGAAGTGGGAAAACTTATTTCCCCCATTGTATTTCAAGGGAAATTAAAGAGTGCCTTGTTAAGAGGCAAATTACTTTTAAGAGTGGGGACCTTTTAACTATGAGGAATATTAAGAAAGATTAACCAAAAAAAGAGGAGATGCTGAATGTAAGGAGAAGGAGAAGCATACTGCTCCTCTTCTAATAGCAAAAAATGTGGGAATCTATGAAGGCCATGACTAACACAGGTCCTTAAAGGGGTCATGACATAAAAATAAAAAAAAATCTGTTTCCTGAGGCTGACCTCAATTACACCCCCCCCCCCCAAAAAAAAAAAATAACATTCAACATTCAGTGTTTTTTTCTGTAATCTGTAGTTTTTTGAATAATAAGGCTAATAATATGCCAAATGGTATTGTGTTTGAAATCATTGTTATCATTGAATGATTGCACTCTCCCACAGTAATAAGGAAAAGAAAGAACAACACATATTGGCCATACAATATGTTAATTTAAAGCTCTGTGTCAGGGAAGCCCAAAATGAGAGTAAATGCCAGCAGAACAGTATATTGCAAGCCATTTTGGTTGGCGCTATCCACACGTTTGACTCATGCCTCGAATGCCCGATGCTTAAAGGACAACTTTAGTTTTTTACAACAAGGGTTCATATTTTAGATTGTAATTAGAGAAAAGAAAAAGTGAGTGTTAAAATATTTTCATTTGCTTCGTTCTATTGTTTTATCGCGTTTACCGTGCTAAAATGTGGGGCATGCGTACACAAGTGGCTAAATATGTCTTTTTAGACACAATAAGCTAGCAGTTTCTTTATTGCTATTTACAGTAACATTTCTAGCCCCCATAAGTCACATCCAACCATGAAAGGTTGCGTTGTATCTTGGAATGGGCTTATTCTGTGTAAAATGACATATTTAGCCACTTGTACGCATGCCCCCAACCACTGAAATAAGAATCTCTAAAACAATAGAAAGAAGTAAGTGAAATCATTTTAACACTCATCTTTTATATTCTCTAATTACTATCTAAAATATGAACCCTTGTTGTAAAAAACTAAAGTTGTCCTTTAAATCTCTCATTTTTTTCTCAGATCTCTCATTGTAGAGATCTTCACGGGGGGCCCGACCCCTGAAATTACCCGAGGACCCGTACCGGGTTCGGTCAGTGTTTTATCATACCGGTAGTCACTCTGAGCCAGGTCGGAATGGCCGCATGTCCCTCGGAACACAGGGCTGTCAATCATTATGTGTATTACCCGAGAGTACTGTACATGTACTTTCTGCCTTTTTATGCAAACTGTAAAGCAATCAATCAATGTGTGTGTATGCGCGCTGGTGTGCACTATAAGGAACGAACTACTGTAGTTCTGTTTAACGTGTGTGCTGTGTTAAGGCTGACCTAGGATCAGGTCTGTTAGCCGCCCGCGAGGCAGATGAATGGCTGTGAAACTGTGAGATGAAAATGCTGGTCTAGGATCAGTTTAACAGCGGGGGGAAAAGATCTTGGTGCGTGCATAATGCATGCGTGATGCGTAGCTACTCTACGCTGCCAGGCTGATGAGAAAGCACCCGCATACAAGTTAAACCATGAAAAACAAACCGAATATGACTTACCTCTGTAGTTAGAAAATAGCCTAAAAGTATACCTTTATCCCTGGCCTTTGTTTCGATCTTAATATTATAGATTCCTTGGCAGCATTCTTCTGCCCGTCAGTCAGTTAACAGCGCATGCCGCACGGCTGCAGTGAGTAAGGGATCTCGGTACATGAAAGAGGGTTTTAATAATGATTAAATGGTTGGGTCTCTCGGAACCTCGGAAATAAAAGGACTGTCACGGGTTACGGTCTGTAAAAAAAGAAATAAAGTCGGACTCGGAACGGGTCGGAATCGGATGAAATTTGACGGTCCATTTCGATTTCAGGACAATTTTTTGGACCCGTGAAGATCTCTACCTCGTTGTAAAGATGACAAATCAACGATGAATATGATATAAAACACAATACAAATTGGTATTATTAAAGGGGAGATATAATGGACCGGTTTGTATCAGGTGTGCTCGGTTTATATCAGGTTTAAAAAAATCCCTTGTTCCAGTGTCAACTAAAATGTTGAACGAGGCTCTGAAACAGCATTGACTATGAGATTAGATTAACTACCATCTGTGCACTGTGTAATGTTGTGTCCCCCCTCTGTATGTATTTCTATTAAGTCTTTTGTCATTGATGTTGCAGCACCCTTTATGTGTGGATGCAGCAGGGGTGAAAGCCCAAGCCACATTTCCCTTGTGGACAATAAAGTTTACCTTCATCATCTTCGTCCGAGCTGTCTTGCTGCTTCGTCGAGCTGTCAGATTCATCCCAGCTGTCTGGCGGCCCGATGTCAGTGGCTTCAGAGACAGATACAATTACATAGTATATTAAATTCTGTAAAGATAACGTGTTGACTAAAAAAAGATAACTGTGTACCCCAATAATAAACCCTATATTTTAAGGGAGTGCCTTGTTAAGAAGCAAAGGGCTTTTAAGAGTGGGACCTTTTAACTATGACAAATATTCAGATAGCGATTAAACAAAAATATAGGAGATGCTAAACGTAACGGAAGGAAAAGTTTGAGGCATACTGCTCCTCTTTTAATAGCAAAAAGTGTGGAAGTGTTTAGGAAGTTCAGGCTACATACACACACACACAGACACACAGACAGACAGACACAGACCCACACGGCCACGTATAGGGAGCCTGTGCTTCACACAGCTCCAAAAAGAACAAAGCTTATGTACGCCTTCTTCTCGTAGATTTCATTTCAGCATTTAATACAATACAGCCACAACTCTTAATTAAGAGGTTGAGGGACCTTGATGTCCATCCCCTTATTATCAGGTGGTATTATTCCTTTTTTGGAGCTGTGTGAAGCACAGGCTCCCTATACGTGGCTGTGTGGGTCTGTGTGTGTGTGTGTGTGTGTGTGTCTGTGTGTGTGTCTGTGTGTATGTAGCCTGAACTTCCTAAACTTCGGCACGCCACTAGTCCCACAGTTTTGCCACCACACACTCGCGCCATATGTCAAATCGACCGGCTTACTCGGGAATCGTGGGCTATTACTTTTCTAAGAGAAAGGTTCTATAGTTTAATTGATATTAATTTATTAGTGAATTAATTTTCCCCATTGACTTATAATGGGAATTGCAAAAACTCACATTCAATTATTTGTCTCTCGCAAACCATAGGGGCTAGAGTTTCAAGACTTGGAGAGGAGGTTCATAATGATTTCAAGGATTAAATAAAAAATACTTGTGTCATTTGGCCGCATGGTGGCGCCATAACACCCCACTTTACGTTTTGGCCTGTAACTCTTGAACCGTAGGTCGGAAAATTAAAAATATTTTTTCCCTGGATTCCTTGGGTCATGACGCATCTCCCCATATAGGCCACGCCCATTTGCGCCATGATAGATTTTCCGCCATCTTGAATTTTCTCCAAAACACACTTTTTGCTCCTTTTCCTACATATTTTCTTCAAATGTCACAAAAATCGGTACACATGATCCAGACAGACAGACAGACAGACAGACAGACAGACAGACAGACAGACAGACAGACAGACAGACACACACACACGGGTGTGATTTTAACTAAACGTACACAAAAGGTCAGTGTAAATGGCACCATGTCAGAGCCCAAAACCGTGAGCACTGGAGCACCTCAGGGCTAGGTTAGCACACCTGACCTCTTTGTACACAAATGAGTGTAGAAGATGTAACTCAAATAATTACATTATTAAGTTCTCAGGTGATACTGCCATATTAGCCCTACTTGATAAGAATAGGGATTTAGCTGACTACTTTTTAGAGGTACAGAGGTTTGTAAAAATGGTGTGATGACAACCACCTTGTTATCAAATTTAGAAAGACACAGGAGATGGTGTTCGACTCCATGAGTATTGGTGACAACAGGCCTGTCAGTGGTCATTCATGACATGACTCAACGATCAGGTCTAGGGATGGCCAAATGGAGATTTTTTCTTAACTGATAACCGAAAGGCCTTATCAGTTAATTAACCGTTAACCGTTAAGGAAATGTGTTCAAAAATGCGCTATTTTAGCGATTTAAAAAAGGAAAATACACCTGTTTTTCCCCATAATAAAGTGCCATATTTACAAATTACAAAAAATAAAACTAGGAGAAACAAGAATACAAATGTTTTCTAAAAGAAATGTGTTTTTGCAAAGAAACGGAGGATTGAAATGATCAGTCTGTAATGTGATGCGCTTTCGCCAGGCGCACATACAGCAAAGGGGGCTGGAGCCCTTAACTTTTATCAACAGAATTGTCCACCAAAAGGCCCTTCAGCCCATGCCTCTCTAACACTCTGTGCACTGACTGCACTCCCTGGCTATCGCCTAACAAAACAGCCGCAGCGAGATGCTCGCATGTAGAGCAATAAGTACTTTCAATCGTATGACTTTTGCAATGTTTGAATCGGCTAAACGTGATGTCCATTTAATTAATTTTCTTCTCTCTCGCCCGTGTTTTGTGTGTGCTGATGCAGCGATCATTGAATTAGCGACTCTGAGCTGTGTTATTTTCGCATATCCTACTATGTAACCAAGACGACTTTAGCGTTCCTCACGTCATCAACATGTAACATTACAAAGTTGTGTTTTAAGCTCTTCTTAAAAGGGATTCAATGTGACGGGGGTCTGTTTTGTAAAATCCAATCGACGACGGAGCATTTGTTGAACAAGTCAGCGTGTACGACTCCAAACGACTCGCAGCTGCGTGAATGCATGGATGTTACACAGACATTGGTGCCCCAGAAATGTGTGACCACAGCGCGTATAGTTGCATGGTTGATGACTTGATGTTGCGTAGATATTGGTGTACGGGGCTTTTGGTGTGACACATGGGTTGATTTCCTTTTTCTTTTCTTTAGGTCAAAATTGACCGTTAGTGCTTACCGGTAACCAATTTCTTATCGGTTTAACGGTAACGGTTAACCGTTGGCCATCCCTAATCAGGTCTCATAAATACTTGCATTTATATTGACAACTCACTAACTTGGAATACACACCTGGACAGTCTCTGTAGTAAACTAGAAAATATATATAACACAGAGAATATAAATGTAATAGTCTAGTAGTGGGAAGAAGCAGTAAAGAGCTTGGAAGTCTGCTATTCTCAACACCGTCGTGGGATGGACAATAAATTAATTAGGCTTGATCATGGGCTGCAGCTGCTGTGATCATAGATGCGTCACAGCGTGACACGCTGTGAGCTTGTAGATCGTCTATTTTCAAATAGCCTGGCTATAGGGCTAATGGTAGGACTACTATCTTTATAATGTAATAATTTATATTGAATGTCAGTAGTCAAGAAATAAGTTGCCAATATGATGTCATAAAATGACGTATCGATTCAACTTCGACTTTACTGTAAGTTGAGTCGACTTAAAATAAAAAATAAAAAGAGTCGTTAATGCCCTAGTACACAGTATCTCTAAAGTCATGTCATCAACATGGATCTGTCCCATTTCCCATATTCCCCCCTGATTCTTCTAAAGTTTGTGTATGCGACCTGATGGTCGCTCATCTCCCGATTAGGGAGTCTTACTGGTATATTTTGTTTATGTGTCATATCTGCCATGGGCAACTTCAAAGCCTAAAAGCCAAACAGAAATGTAATTGTCCACGACAAAATCACAATTAAATCGTTAATCGCAAATGTCAGAGGGACAATTAATGGTCATGTAAAATGTCATAATGGCGACAAGCCTAACCTGAGAGGGGCTTCAGGTAGATAATCAATTCGTCTGCCGGCTGTCCGTGATTCAGGCGGTGATTCAGGCAGTGCTGCATCATCTCAGTTTTGTTGGGAGAGTATATGTTGCAGCCGCGGCACATCATTGTTCTGTTTACTGTTGAGTGAGAAAACAATGTTAATTTTAGCTAAACATCTGGGGACCCCCCAAATTAATTTGGGGACAACCCATAAAGGATAAAGGAAATCATTATGGAAAACATTAAATTAACTTCTGAAAAGCCTACTAGGCCTTGGCGAAAACAGTTGCGCGCAAGATTAGATGAGGATAAAGGGAAATCCTTAAATGGAAAACATTAAATTAACTTCTGAAAAGGCTTCTAAGCCTACACTAACCTACTAGTAAAACTAGTGGAACCGCGATCTTGTCACATGTGAATAATTGTGGTTGTAAACAATAACACAGAGAATATAAATGTAATAGTCTAGTAGTGGGAAGAAGGGGTTATTATCATCATGGCCCCAAATAACTTTTAAATACCTTAATTGTGGAATGTTCAATCGTGTTCTAATCAAGTATGCCTATTTATTACATTACTTAAGACCATTAAATCGAAAGATATGATACACCAAAATAGTGTCTAAATACAGATACCTAGTGCCCATGGCCCATGCCCTAAACAAACACCCTTCAGTGCAGCAGTTATCTTGATTTGTTGTGGGATTTACCTTTGGCATAGGCCTATGACTGCACAACTTGGTCACCACATTTAGCAGACAGTGTGAATTGTGACCCATGGGGATGGTATAGAGTTAACGTTACTTAAGAATAGTCTCAACATGACTTATATATAGTATTATAATTGCAGTAAAAATATATTTAATCTATGCTTTAAATTACATTTTGTGATTACATAGTGCTGTTTCACCTTTATACATTATACCAATTTAGGGAGGTTCACCTCAAATAGTTAATCAGTATTATAAACACACTGGAATAACGGCCATTATAAAGTGTTATTACCCGGCCTGTTTGGATGCTTGATTCGAGCGCTGAAATCAGATGTCTGATACCCCACGATAACAGACCGCTCCGCTCTATAACAGACCGCTGCCTAATCAACGGCTCAGAGCAGCTGCTGCATTCAGGCTGCACTGCGTGGATTTAGTGCTGTATGCAACATGTCTACCATGTAAACAAACACACAGCGACATTTACAACTAAACGTTGCTCTCAAGATTTCTTTTTTTTTTATATTTTAAGCAAAAAAATAGAGACGTATTATCAGAAAATTGATTTTATCTAATCAGCACTTCCTTGTTTTCAAAGGCGACCGTGTCGTGCTGGGGGGATGCCCAGCGCAACACTTGTGGAACACTTCCTGCCGTCTGTAAACAAGGATATACTTTGTTTTGTTTAGTTTTGAGTCAAATAATTAATTTTATTTAGTAGCCGGGTAATAAGCGGGATAATGAATGGCTCCTTGGTGAATGACGGTAGATAACATCCCTTCGGCCTGATAACTCCCCCTCTAGCTAGCGCCTCGGGGAGTTATCAGTCCGTCGGTCTGTTATCTACCGTCATTCACCGCGGAGCCATTCATTATCCCTTACTTAACCTTCTAACAGAACATTATGTGGTGTGACCTGGACTACTGTACTTACATTATTTCACATTTATTCATGAAATTAGAAAAAAAAAACGTATTTCTTTATTTTAAATCATGAAATGTTTTTCTTATTGGGTGGTAATGTTTTTTGAAAGCTTTTAAATGATACAAAACTAAATGTAGGAAACCAAGGGACCCATAAAAATGTTTTTGCGACCCACAAATGGGTCCCAACCCAGTGCTTGGGAAACAGTGTTTAAAATAACAGATGATTATTGTATTCTACACTTTGAGAACTGTCTGTGACTCTGCCTCATTATTATTATTTTTTTCTCCCTCTCTCTCTGCCTCATCTTACAATACATGCGAGAAATCTCTGTTCTGTCTAATAAGAGGCAGATGGAATGGCATGATAGCGTTGATTTAGCGTTAGCAATTAGGGATGCCCGATCAGGTTTTTTTTGCTCCCGATCCGATACCGATCAAATATTATTGCTTCCGATTCGATACCGATCTTTCCCGATCCGATCTTTTGGCAAAGCATTAAGAAAAAAAAAATCTATTCATTCTATCACTTAGTGCAGCACTGAATCAACAAATTAAAAACAAAGCTTATGAGTAGTGTATAGTGATATAGGCCTACTAGTGCAGTGTTTCTCAAGCATTGTGCAGCGGACCTTTGGTGTGGCCTTTGAAATTTGGCAGTGAAGTTACGATTTAAAGGGGAAGACCACCCATTTTCAATATTGAAATATGTCATTAATATACCTTAGAGGAGTTGTGTGGAAATAGAAAAAAGTTCCCCCCCTTCTGTGTTGCCTAGAACTGGAGGATTGGTTTTGCGATTTGTATTGTAAATTACAACTTGATGACATCACACAATGTAATTTACAATACAAACCCCAAATCAATCCTCCAGTTTTAGGCAACACAGAAGGGGGGGAACTCTTTTTCTATTTGTACACAACTCCTCTAAGGTATATTAATTACATATATTGAAAATGGGTGGTCTCCCCCTTTAAGGACTTTTAAAAACTGTTAAATACCTCAAAAAATAAAATAAAATAGACCATTACAGCATCAAAAATAATCAACAAACTAAATTTATATAAAAACTGGTAAAACATTGGCCATTTTTAAAGTTCAAACAAAATAAGTTAAGAACCAATTAACCAGTCTGCTTGAAAAGTATGCAGTAGCAGCTAGTTGACAGTGCAGAGTCATAATTGCCTTCCTTTGATCCATTGACAAGGGGCAATTACTACTTATTGGCATCAGCTGCCAGCTGGACACAGAGTCTGACACAATCACCTCCCCTCTGCAGGCCTCTGTGTCTGTCTCATTTCTCCAAAAGCCCTTGAATATGATTGAAAATGATTACCCCATGGCGGAGTCGCGGTGCTCCGCGTGGTGGCGGCTTCATTTTGAAAACGAAGACCCCATGGCGGAGTCGCGGTGCTCCGCGTGGTTGGGGCTTCATTGATGACGGCTTCATTGACGTCACATTGAACCTCTGCGCAGCGGCTGGTGTGAAGTATTCAAAAGCCTGTGGAATCATGAAATATTCTCACCATCCGAACCACAGTCTGTTCAAGATGCTGCCTCATGGAAAACGTCTACGCAGTCTCAAAGCTACCAGCAACAGACTGCAAAAGAGCTTCTTTCCACGAACAGTCAGGCACATGAACGAACTGTCAAAAACGAGAAAGATCCAGGGAAAAAGGAATCGCTAGCACCCCCCCCAGCCCCCAAACCCTTACGTTCCCCCCCTGTGAAGTTGAATTGCACCTACTGTACATACCCCTTACGTTCCCTTCTTGTGAAGTTGAATTGCACCTACTGTACATAAATGCATATTGTGAAGTTGAATATATTAATCTGTTGCACATAGAACACTCTGTGAATATGTTTACAAAAGTTAAGTACAGTAGCAACTACTGGAAAATATGCTGTTGGCGTATAGAATATGCCAAACTTTTTGCACACGCACATCTTTTTGCCTTTTGCACTCCTTTTTAGATTATTATTATTATTTTCTTTTTTAGATGTGGTTTGCTGTTATTATATTGTTTCTTTTGTTATATATACGACTGCATTGACTGAAGGATGCCAAACAAAAACAAATTTTACTCTTATGTACCTGTACAAAAGATGTAACAATAAAGTACAACCTTGAACCTTCATTCTATGGCCAATATAGCCCATTTCCAAAACATGAAAATCACTTTCAAACTGGAATAAAACTATATGACCTGAATGTGAACGTATGGAGCACACTATGTTCACAGCAGAGAGCATTAATGCACCACTGACTGACCACTTTGTTTTGTCATGACAGCCTGTTGTGTATAATTTTATCAAAGAAGACCGCTGTATTTACATAAAAAAAATAGGCTAGGATTTTTGGGACATCTAGTCAACCTTGTGAATGACGTGAATGGATAGCCAACAGCAGAAAAGCACGTATGTAGCCTACATTTAAATATACAATGCATTTAATCATATTTTATACATGACTGGACGTTGTGGACGCCGTCAAAAAATTTAACCGGGCGATTTTCGAGTTTGGGCGCCGTCACCGGAGCGTCCGACGTTGACGTTACCGTCGGCAGTGGAGCACCCTTCATTGATTAAAACGGGAGCGTTCCCAGCGTTGACGTTGACGCTCGACGCGCCCGGTGGAGCCGGGGGGTAAAGGATTACTGTGATTATGGTAAGCTTACGTTTCATATCGCATTCACCTTACCTGTAACTTTCACTACTCCCAGATTTTTTAAAACAAAAAATCTTTTTTTTCCCCCCGATCTTTTTTTCCCGATCTCCGATCTTATAAAAATGACCATATCGGCGGCCGATCCGATCACGTGATCGGGATCGGGTAACACTAGTTAGCATGTATCTAAGCTATCGCATCACCATTGAAGAAAATCAACAAACGTAGGCTATAATCGATTATGTCACGTCACCGCATCGAATCTGAACGAATCACACAAACGATCAATTTGGATTCAAAGCGCCGAAAAGCTACAGGTTTGCATGCCTGATGTCAGTCTTGTTTGAAATGACTGGCTCTAGTAACGACACATGGTTTTGTGTGCCTCATTTCATAAACTAAATGGAGTAAAGGCTAGCCCGTGGATGATTTGAATGTCTTGTCATCATTTACAGGTCAAATGTTCCCATTGAAACAACCTTTTATCTTAGTGGTAGGGCTGTAGATGTTGCCCTCTGAAGGCAAATCTGAAAATGTATTTATTATGTACAGGAATAAATCACCTAAAAAATGCCAGAATAAAGTGGGTTGTTAAGGTGTTCCTGGGCCTCGACAGGGCTTTCATCGCTCACCTTTTGAGGAGCTGCTTGTTTCTCACCTCCTGGCAGAAAAAAAAGGTAATTTCAGATTCACGTTAACTGATATTTATCTTAGGTAAATTGAGTCAATCTTCAATCTTCTGGAATGGGGCTATATGACGTGTTCATGTGGCTGCTACACACATTCACATATGGGAAATGCCCAGAAGATAAGCCAAGATTATGACATGTTGATCCCCAAGAAAATGACCAATGCGGGAGAATACAATGACGACGATCATAGATATCCCTATTAGGTAGTCTTACTGGTATATTTTGTTTGTGTCATATCTGCCATGTACAACTTCAAAACCTAAAAGCCAAACAGAAATGTAATTGTCCACGACAAAATCACAATTAAATCATTAATCGCAAATGTCAGAGGGACAATTAATGGTCATGTAAAATGTCTTAATGGTGACTGGCCTAACCTGGCGTGATATCTGCAGAGGAGAGGGGCTTCAGCCTGATGATGGTCAACTCCTGACCGTGCTTAAAGAAGCGGTGATCCATCATCTTACCCTTCCTGGTGTGACAAAGTGGTATATTTAATTAGGTTATGCCAGACAACGCCACCTGGGGAGTTGCGCCCCAGGAAATAGTTATGATAGAATTAGTTACTTTAAACACCTTGAGTTACAAAAGGAACACACAAGTTCGTTTTACATCAATAAAAGCAAGGCAGAAACATGGCTCCAGGTATCAAAATACATAGTCTTTATTATACACAGTGGTCACTAATAAAATATATCAGACATTCCATAATAAAACTGGACAATGGTGTTCCACACCAGAGTTGAGGGACCAAAGGTGTGACTTGGGAGTTTCAAATAACAAGTGGTTAAGCTTATAACACAACTAAATAAATAGAACCAACTTGGAAATGATAAAACAAGAGCACCATATTAGGATGACGCTATGGCATTAGTGTAGAGCGGAAGGCTCGGTTCCACGGCTAGGATGTCAATGGAATGTGGTCACAATCATTAATATGGCAAAGCAGCAGTTGTGTCACCGGCCCTGCAATAACAAGTGGCCGGGTTAACATACCATTTAATAATACTTATATTCATAGAGCCAAGCGCAGAGAGATGAACAGTGAACCTACCACTTTTAGCATGGGCGGGCACACACAATGTCCCGTCCGCGCAGCGGCCCCCGGGTGTAAGTTATCAAACTGTAAACACAGAACACATAGCCCAATGTTTAACCTGGTGAAGACACCAAATGAACATATACTGTGGAGAGGGAGGACTACCAACATACCTGATGTGCGTGGCAATAGTTCCCGCACAACAGAGCAGCTCCAGGCTGAGTGTTTGTACTGTAGCACAAAGCTAAAAAGACAACAGTCACAGTCAAGTTCAAGTACACTACGCAGCATACACTGGCAATTTCTTAAGCAGCAAGACGGAGAGACATACCTGCGCTAAGCAAGACCAAGGCACTGCTGTAGCCCAACGGCCAGCGTTACTTCAGTATACACGGTTAGTGTCAGAGTACACACGACCAGCGTGGCACCAGGTGAGCAGAGACAGACCTGACTCTGTCAGGAGTTGAGCAACCTATATACGGTTAGCAATCAGCCCACTGATGAGTGGGCGGAGGATGGACCGTGGGAACTACGCCCATCCTGCTACACTGGGATGGAATATGTTGCACCCAGGGCACATGAAAATGTGACCTGAAGAAGACCAGAGAGAATTTAGACAGTGCTTTTCAACCTTTTCAGTCCACGACCCCCAAAATAATCATATTTCAACTGGGGACTCCACGCCCTGCAGAAAGCACTTGGAAGTGTAGGAGTTGGCATTAAATGTAGTTTGACTCGATCCATTTCATTGTGAGGCATTGTGAGCATGTATTTTCACAATTTCTGAATTTTTCCAATGTTTTTCCAGAGGTACAAAAAAAGGTCTTTAAAGTTCTTAAATTGTCACTTTAGAAATGTGTAGATACCCTGTATACACTTATACTGTGTTGGTCTGTGTTGGTCTGTTTACTGTTGAGTGAGGAAACAAAGTTAACATTTAGCTAAACATCTGGGGAACGACTGATTTAGAACAGTGTTTTTCAACCTTCTTCATATCAAGGGACCATTATTTATTTTGTTCACGATTCCATGCTGTATTGATGTGGTATCATAGGAGAGATAACAGGCCAACACAACTCCAGTCCAGGTTTGTTTTGGTGTTTTCAGCACCCTCTGGTGGACAGCGTAACATTATTCATGACCATAATTACCACTGTAATAAAATTAAGTGTTAAATCTGGTCAAATCCCTGCATGGTAATTCTTCTACAGCCTACAGGGGGGAAATAGCGATAGTGACACCTTAGAAGGAATTATTGGCTTAATATCAACTGATCAGATCTTTCTGAGAGTAAGATCTGTCAGTCCTGATGAAGGTCATCTTCTATTTTCATATAATGTTAACCCCAGAATGGGTACTCTAGAGTCCATGTAACCTCGCCTCACCAGGCTTTCCTGAGAGAAAAGAGTCCATGTGGTTAATCTTTCCTGTCCAAAGCACATCGCCCGTTGTTTGGTGCTGAGCCAAAACCTCCAAGACAGTAATACTAGGAACAGAACAGGGGGGTCTATACCTGTGCTGCTTTGTTGTCATAAATAAACTTGTAGCATTCAAAAGTGAGTTACGAGCCCCCCTGTTAATCTTTCCTGTCCTACAGTGAATTCCAGTCTTTTGCCGTGTTCAACATTTCTTGATGTCTGCAAACAGGTGATGAGTATTTGGTCGAGGTGAAAACACAACAGTGTTAATTCTGACATTTGCACACAATAAAATAACTCACCAGCAACTTGTTTGGGAAATGTACAGCTTTTTGACAACTGCATTGCCAATGCACAATACTGGCCATCTCTATTGCTAGTAGAGATAAGAGATGTGATGGGGTTGTCCATCTATACTATAATTTTGCGAATGTCTGAGTGAGTGAGTGAGTGAGTGAGTGTCTGTCTGTCTGTCTGTCTGTCTGTCTGTCTGTCTGTCTGTCTGTCTGTCTGTCTGAAACAGCGTTTCTCCTCAGTGGCTGGAGCAATTGATCTGAAATCGCATCACCATTAGCATATGAACACACCTAACATAACTGTGAAGCCTGTTTGTCACTTTCACAAATCGTATGCTGTATATTAGCATTTTTATGGTGCACACTCACAGCCTGTTCAGCTCAGCCTGTTGTCAGGGTTACGGTCCGTTCCTCCAGGCCATGGGATCCCATAGCCCCACACACACCTCTCTCACAGTTAGGAATGTTGCAGTGAAGAGACACACGCTCTCTCTCTCTCTCTCTCTCTCTCTCTCTCTCTCTCTCTCTCTCTCTCTCTCTCTCTCTCTCTCTGCATTCATGGGTCATGCATGCATGCACCGGGTCATCTTCCAACGGGTATGGAAAAAACTATGTGGAGACAGTAAGTGCATACATCCCCATACTTCTATTCACCTAAATTTGCTGTTAAATTATTTGTATCCATCATAAATATACACTCCTCCATGGGCTGCTCCTTACATTATGATGCTCCCACATATTCTCACGCATGCACCAGTTACAGTAACTTGGAGCACATATCTTTGAACGGGTAAGGTCTAGTGTCACAAAACTTTTGAATGCTCAAGTTATACACCCATACAAAACACCAAGCAATATTATTCCCAATAGCGGTTCTCTGACAGCTAATTAATGGACACTGACTCATATTTAAAACAAAGGCGTTGGCTGTGTTGCTGGAAAATGTTAATGGCAATCCCTAACTTTTAAGCCAGTTTAATAAAAACAAGTTTAATCAGCAAATAAATCAACACAATAGAAACATAGAAATCTATAGCGAATCCTAAAATCATGTATTAATTGGTAAATATGACTTTAAATCCGTGAACCGATCCGATCAGCCACGTATCGCCACGTCTGCGCGCATGCGCACCGCGCGCGCAGTCGTGGAGGAGTTCCGGGGTCGACACCAGCAGCAGCAGCGGTGTTGTTGAGGTTGTGTACATCGTTAAAAACAGAACAACTCAACGCCGTGTCGGCTTTTAACGCTTCGTTGTAGCTGTCAAGCAACAGCCTGGAAGCCTGACGTCTTCTTTAAGGGCTAAACAAGCGTCTAGAGGAGCTCCAGAGCCATGAACTTCATCCGAGGAGTGATGGGTGGTGGGCAGCCTGCGGGGCCACAGCCGTCCGGAGCGGAGACGGTATGTCCAGTGGCGTCAGTTCAGCAAAAGCTAAGGTATGGCAACGTGACTGGTGTCTTGCACGCGTGCGTGCAAGACACCAGTCATGTTGCCATACCTTAGCAACAGGCATGATGGATTCATTTTAAGAAGTACATTTTATTTTTTCCCCCTGTAGCCAAGGTATGGCAGCTGCCATACCTTGCCATACCCAAATTGACGCCTCTGGGCAATGGGCATGTCAGAGAGCAGCTAACGCTGTTAGCACAGTGTTTTTAACAGCATTAAACCCCGCCCGGGCCGGCGTCCCTATTGTATTTATCTTGTAATGAGCTACTATTTTGTCAAACTGTTTCACCATTTTGACACCATGGCACATGTGCGCTTTATACATCGGGTATTTCAAGTTGTCGAAGTAATTGTAATGTAGCTTAAATGGTTAATTCAAACATGTCACACTACTATCACAATGATGCTTATACACTGACTTGACTCGTCTGTCTGTCCCCGTCTGACTGTCGCCAACCTCCAGTGAATGGACCTCTGCTCCAGTGGCTAAGATCAGCTAACGTTGCAAATGTGACAGACTGGTTAATGCTATGCTGCTGCTGTCTGGGGCTTGTTGTCAGTCTGTCTCTGTCTGTCGCCATTTGGAGCTGGCTGCTGCTAACTAAGAAATAGTGACACAGACACACACACACACACGCGCCCACCTCTGCTGGGGAACAACTAGCTAACATGTTCTTGGTTTACCTATGATCATAGATTACTGAGGCACTATAAGGACTACACTGTCTCTCGATGTATGTGTTTATCTTGCTTACAGTAAGCAAGGTAAACGCATGTCAGTAGTCGCTCTTGACAAAGAGCGTCTGCTAAATGTCTATACTGTAAATTGTTACACACAAATAAGTTAGTTAATAAGTTAGGTTGTATGAGATACTTTAATGGTTTCCGGTGGAAATAAGCTTAGTCTTTTCATGGATCTCCTTTTAGTAGACCTTGTACCAGTGAACTGTACCGTCATGAAACTGTACCTTTTCCTATGCAAACTTCTAATAAAGTCTTCAATCAATCAATCAATCAATCAATCAATCAGTCAGTCTACATACTGCATTGTCCGTTGTCACTCAGAAAAGGCAGCTGACGAATGTCAGCAGTTCTATATGGATTTTTAAACCTCTTTGCTGTCATTATGTTTACAACATCGCCACAGACTTACTGTTCTGTTTTAAACCACAGAGGACCTATTATTACATTCCTTGAAATGCAGCAGATTATTGACCGCATTTTACAAGGTTTGTTTGTAGACATTGTTGACAAACCCATTTAAGATTAGCGTTGGCTGTTCCAAAATACAAGCTCTGTACTTGTACATCTGCTATTTTGTCTTTTAAAAATGTTCATTAATTTTGAATTACAAATAGGTTTGAGAGCTGCTGATTTAGATTAAGGCATTCGCAGTATCAGCCTCTCAGGTCTTAACAACCCTCTAAGCCCAAATATAGAAATACTTGAAATAAAAAATTGAAAAAAATCAGATGGTGTTGTAGGAGTCCTAATAAGATGAAAATGTAATGTCTTTTTCAAAAAAATGTTTTTGTAAGGTTTTATAGCCATAAATCATGCTCTAATTTACATATGGGGGATATTTTTCACAATAATAACATATGTACATGTTCTAGACATTCTAATGATCACCAAAATTAGTACAGGCATTTTACTTATGTTTTTGTGAGGAATAGCTTCCATGAAAAAGTGAGATGTTGTTCGTCAAAACTCTGGAATGTCAGCGGGTGTGAATGTCAGCCCCTGTGGGGGGTATTTATATGCAAATATTGTGGCCAATGGCATTGTAATACTAAACAATAGAATCCAATGGTGATGTTTAGGTGGTAGGGGGAGCTAAAATAAAATGATTTAAACCTTTTTTTTGGATAAAATACAAACGTTGTAATTACAACAGTGGGCCTTAGAGGGTAATGGGTTAATACGTCAGGGAGGGAGGGGTCAGGGGACCAGAGCTGTCAGTGTCCTCTTGCAGAATGCTGCGATCCATTGTTTGTGTTGCAAACATCATAACTCTCAGTCTGTGATCAGTGATTTGCCTTCATGAATCATGATGGCCTTTCCATCTCACACACACACACACACACACACACACACACATACACACACACACACACACACACACACACACACATACACGCACACGCACACACACACACGCACAGAGATAAACCCAAGTAATCATACAGAAACCACATATCCTGTGGAAAGTGTATAAAAGTGAAATATCAATCCAAGCTGTGAGCTCATTGTATGTCACCCATTGAGTTAAAAAAATACAACAACAAAACATGTATCAAGTCTCTTATGTTTATTGTCATTGACAGATCCAGAAGCTGTGTGATCGCGTGGCCTCTTCTACGCTCCTGGAGGATCGGAGAGATGCTGTCAGGGCTCTCAAATCCCTCTCTAAGGTAAAGACATGTCAGCATTGTATTATATCGTCATGTTGTGAAGTGAAGCCACCGGTGCTTTTTTTAAAATCAGACGCAGTGTCAGCATCTTCTCCAGTCTCCACTTACTTTTTATTTATTATCAAAAGTAGCTGTTGGCCAAAGAACAATGCAATAATTGTACAACTCTTAGTTTGATCCTCAGGTTGCATCCTCTTCTTGCAAACAACTGGGAAACGTATGAATGCTTTTTTCTCCTCCCTTAAGTCCCAAGTTTAACCTCAACAAAGCTAATAAATAAGCTTATGCAAATCGTCACTGTCAGGTGGAAACCTTGTAGGTCCAAAACCATGGGAAAAGAAACCGTGTACCAATGGATCCAAGGTAGTCATCGATTAGTCATGAGCTTCTTAAATACTTTTCAATTGTTCAATATTTACAGTATAATACCCACATAACACACTATTACAAAGTATCATGGAGTCATGGAGATACAAAGTTTCTGCCTGACAGCGCCAAACTGACAAAGCCTCCGCTCATTCTCTAAAGCTGTTATGATACCTGATTATTACATTCTAATCATGTTGCCCAGTTATCACCTGTGCATAAGGCCTAATTCATAATAAAATGTTATTTTATCAGTGATGCGACATTGTATAATTCTGCCTTTAGTGAAACTATGATTAGTGTTTGTACTGTATATGGTCAATTTAACACATTTACTGCCACTGATGTTGCTAGGCGACGCATACAGTACAACTGGAAATGACATCCCAAAGGATTTTTTGCCCCATTCACTTCCAGGTTATAGGATTTGGAAAAATCCATTTATCTCAGATTATTTGCCCAGATTGCCTTTTTGGACAAAACTTTTTATTTTCTACGGACCCCAACTAAGGAACACGGATACACATTTATTACCTATTTTTTCACACAAAAAAAAAAGACAATCTCAGTGTGGCCATGTGGTCTTTGTTTACATCCTGGCCACATGGTGCGTTCCTGTTGCCGGCGAAAATGAGATAAAAACCGTGGCAGAGAATGTGTTGGCTACATAAACAGTGAAATCCAGAGTTCTCAATGCATGCCTCATCAACCATGAGTAATGAGTTTATCAGGCATGAATAAGGGGTTTATAAGGCCTGGGATCGTCACACTTCAACAGCGTGCACTGCTATGACGCGTGCATCAGAGACCAGTCCAGCAGTGTTTCTCAAACAGTAGTCCGCGGACCTGACTAACGTCGCAAGCCTGCACAACACAGACTTGCACTCGTCTCCGACACAGACACACACACACACGGTCCTCTCACATTTGGAAAACATTAACTCTTATAACGTTTTTGAACGTTATAAGACGTTCAAAAACGTTATAAGAACGTTTTCGATTTTTCGACTCATACTTTTTGAGTCGCGGTGAGCATGAGTTGATTTTCGAGTAGATTTTCGACGCTGTAAACACTTCGTCAGGGAGACTGTTCCACAGTGTGGAACTAGGAAGAATAGTGTGTTCCACCACATACGTTACACCTTCCCGGTTAAACCTCTTACTGTCTGGTGAAAAGAAGTGGCCTTTACATCTTTCGTATATCTCGGGGCAGACAAGACTGGGGTAAATGGGGGGAATGACAAAACAAAAATGGTAGAAAGAGAAACGAATGACACTGTAAAGGAAACCAGCAACACTGAGTGATGGACCAGAGTTGAGAATCACTGCTGTAACGTAATCGGTGCAGCAACAAGGGGGCTCTCTCCAACACACCAGGGCGCATCATTTATGTTTGCCTTCATGCACATTGAATGTTTCAAGTAGGTAATAATATGTGTGTGTTACATTCAATCCTTTTTGTTTTAATAGAAATATCGCAAAGAAGTGGGCAGCCAGGCAATGGAACACCTGATCCACATAATGCAAACTGACAGGTTAGTATTAAGGCGAATGTATACTTGTGGAACAACAATAACGTGTGTGTAATAGCAGTGGAATGTTGCATGTGTTTGTGTCTAGACTCTGTTGTCATTTCTGTCACTGTCATTTGTGAAAATAAATCTTTGGGCTTATCTTACTGCCCTTTACACCCAATAAAAGTGATGTGGAGCATTCATCATTCAGTGTTGTTCAGTGCTTTAGGGTGAATGAGGCATTGTTTTCTACATCACTTCTAACCGCTGAGATGAATGCAGCCTGTGTTGTTGATGTCCCACCTCCCTCCATCAATGTTTACAGGTCTGACTCTGAGATCCTTGGCTACGCCTTGGACACCTTATACAATATCATCTGCAATGATGAGGAGGAAGAGCAAGGTATTTGAACCCTGATAAGCACAAGTTAAATACATTGTCATTTTCATGCTGGAGTCTACTTATTTGGCATTACATGGAACAATTTGGCTCTTTGGAGTTTGGAACCCCCTACCTACCTACATTTTGTATGCATAAATATTGCCAAATAATTAAGTAAAAGCTGTCTTATACCTTATGTAGAATGTGTAATTGTAAGTTAAATTAATGTGACCTGGACATTAATCTTGCATCAAACCATACACCCACACACCCACCCCCCTTCCGATATTGTCTGATATTGATTGCTATATAAAGACTGCCATCTCTCTCTTCTTTTTCATGTTTTAACCCTCCAGATGAATCAGAAGGTAAAATTCTTGTTTGTGCATGATGTCATCCCCTTAACCACCAGCAGCACTTACAAAGCTCTTATTGGGTTGGGTTGAGGGAAAGGAACACATACAGCGACACTTTACAATGGCCTTATTCCAGCCTATTTACCTGAGCAATATAACCTATGCAAAAGTAGCAAAACAACATAAGTGCACAACCCTAATTCTATATTTTGTACAGTTGTGTTAACATGATTTTAAATATATTATATGTTAGGGAATAGGGATAGTGTCAGTAAGTATATTAGTGTGCACTTTTACATAGATTCATACACAGGTGAGTATACTGGAATAAAATCACAAGTAAGTAAAGTGTTAGTGATGAGTCCACCGCAGGTGGTGCCCAGATTGTCAGCCGATTGAACTGCATGGCCATGCTTACTTACCATTTTATTTTCATAGCATGTCTTTGACAAGAGGCATTCATTCATCTGTTTCTCGAAGAGATTCTCCCAAGTTTTTCCACAATGTGGTATTGAATTAAAGCAAGCTTCAGTACAGATGAGTCCTCAGGGCTGATTCATACTTAGTTGTGTGCCAATGTTGCACACCTAAAATAGCTTTTCTACAAGCTCACAAGGTGTTGCTCTGCAATGTGTTATGAGCTTGTAGATGGGTTACTTAAGGTGAGTGACGCGATACACAACTAAGTTAAATCAGGCGTCAACTCTCCCTCTTCCATCCCCACTGTCCTCACAGACACAGCAGCCACTCTCCCTGTCCTGGGGAAACCTAAGAATGTACCAATGCCTGGTCAGTACTTTAGCTTGGCTACCGAACAGCTCCTGGCACTATTTGACTAACCTCACTAGAATTAAGTTGGTGTTGAAACTTGTTGGGTTTGGATGATAACAACTAGAGTGCTTCACTAATCTCACCCCATGACCAGAACTGGTCTCTGTCTATGACTTATCAGTCGCTTATCAATGTTCTTACTCTGTTTCACTCTGCTGATTTCACTCTTAGAGCAAACATTAGATTAATTGCTGAGTGTCCTCCATGTTCACAGGGTGGCCATTTTGCTCTTATGCCATACTTTGAGATTTGTTGTTGACCATCTCGCTGTACTAAAACACTGGATTGCTTCAGTAGACACCTCAAATAACCATGTTGAGTTCTGTTTGACCAACCCTCCTATAGTGCCACACTACTAATGAAATGATAGAGTTGTCTCACCTCTCGCGTGGCCAGACTGTTGCCTCCCACGATTTGCAAATGCTCCAGGCATACAGTCTGGGAGACGGAAGTTCTAACGATGAGTGCGAGATACAGTGGATGTGACGCACCCACTCCCTTGGTGCAGTAGCGATAACAAGTCCTACTGGAAACGTTATGTCCCTGTTCATTTTTGGGGGTGTTATTTCTTCTTTCTCTGGTGTTATTGCTGTTACTTCCATGATGTTTTCAAATGTTTGCTTAAACTATACAAGCATAACAAGAATATGCCGCTCAACTGACTCTGTCTGTGCTAGTGTGCTTCTGTTATGTTTCCAATGGGACTACAGTTCAGTGCAGCAGTGGCTACTTCCGATACTCGCCGTTCAGGATATTGTAGTTCCAGACTATATAGCATTCGGAGATTGTGGAATAGTTGTCTGGCTACACGAGACTATCATCAGAGGGAAGGGTGCTATAGAACAAAGCATTCTGGTCCTATGGGTAGACTATCTGGCAAATAATGTTAAATGACTGGGGTAAAAACAACATTATTTATTATTTATTTAGTCCTAATTTTAGAAGATTGTATACAGTGCAGCGCTACCCTCCCCCAGCTTTCCTTTCATGTGTATTTTTCCTGTAGCACCCTCCATGGCTTTTTCATAGGCCATCGTCTAATAAGTATAGAGGAAATACAACACCAGATATTGTTGAGCTGCTGGCTAATTGGCTATCAGGAACAGCAGCAAGATTTGTAACAGAGACGCCAGACACTCATAACTCCTTTCAATGAGATGATTGCATTAGTGCCCAGTGTCTCCATTAAACATCTTTCTCTGAACAATAATAGATGTATTTCACATTAACCAATTTAGTTAACCACATGAACCCATGTATCCCTATTCTGGGGGGAAAGCTCACGACGTGTGCTGTGCTGTGAGTCCTAAACCACAGTGCTCTTTGTACATCTACGCAGATGAGAACGCCCAAAAGCAGACGGATGACCTGGGAGTGGAGTTTACAAACATGTTCATCCAGGACGCTGAGAATGTGACCTTGGTGCTGACTATGTTGGAGGTAATGTACTGTTCTATATGGTTTCAATTAATTGGAAAACTAATTCAAATAGGATATTGATCTTGATCTCAAAGGCGTTCCTCCCATAACAATATAATCTGTTTTCAGAATACTTGGTGTACAATCGAGTTGCATTTATCATCAGAATAGACATGCACTTAAAGGAGCATTGTGCCATTTTATACTATACTAATCTACTCTATGTGCAATAGGGAATAACATGTGGAAACATTACAAGCAGTTATTGATGTCTTGTATGCACACTCTTGGCCAGTGGTTCCAAAACCTTTCAGGTTGAGACCCAAAAGAAAGATTGGATGTTTGCCTGGGACCCAAACCAATGAAAATAGCAGACCTGCAAGCACACAACACATTGCTGTGCGCCACGTTGCAAGCTTGTAGATTGGCTATTTTCACTACTTCTTAATTGTTATATTTTTATATTTTTGGGATTTCTTAGATTTGTTTTTTGTTTGATTTAAAATGTATAAAATATACAGTATATATTTAATTATTGTGAGCAGGAAAACAGAGATCTCCTTGTCAAGTACTCACTGAAGATACATATTATTGCTTCAATTGACCAAATGTACCATTAGTATTGACGGCACATCCACAGGAGTAGTGGTGAAATTCTCATTGAAATACTGCATAATAATGCAGCCCTAGTGTTCGATGAATACGGTCTGTGTGAATATATCTTGCTAATTAATTCTCTGGTAAGTTAATGCTTGTGTACTTTTGTGTCTTTGTGTGGATTCAGGAGTTTGACTTCCATGTTCGGTGGCCAGGTGTGAAACTCTTGACCGCCCTCCTGAAGAACCAGTGTGCCCAGGTGCAAGGCATCATCCTGGTCAGCCCCATGGGTGAGTTATGCTGCTTCACCACAAATATGAAGCATCTCCATCGCACCCACACATACAGTAAGCATACACATAATCATCGAAGTCCTGGGAGTGCCGGTGATCAATAAAGCTTGCACCAAAACTAATGTAATACACTGCTGTCTTAAAATGATTTAATCACAATACTATACAGATTTGTTTTGGCTCATCAGGACATAAAGTTTTATGTTGAAAATATGTCTCTTGACACTTTTGCCTTGGACATCTCGATCTGTTTTATTCTCTGTGTGCAAGCACCTTAAGCCTGATTCCAGGTCCCCTGCTAGTACTGGGAACACAAACAATGTTGTTTGCATGTCTCTTGTGACAGAACAGAGTGTTTTGCGTGTGTGGTATTACTATTTGCTACATTGGTTTATTTGCTGTGTTATGGTAAACCCCTGTCTGCAAAATAAAAGTAAAGTTTAGAATTTAAGTTCTTTTTTTCCCCAGGTGTTTCCAGATTAATGGACTTATTGGCAGACTCCAGGGAAGTCATCCGCAATGATGTAAGTACTTGATATGCTATTTCACACTCGGAATCGCTTAATCACATGAACATGACATGCTTACCATCTGGTTCTCCATCTTCCAACAGGGCTTGCTGTTGCTTCAGCAGCTGACCAAAGGCAATGCTGCCATTCAGAAGATTGTTGCATTTGAGAATGCTTTCGAACGCCTCTTAGACATCATCACAGAAGAAGGCAGCAGCGATGGAGGTACAGCATAATCTACTTTTGTACTTTTTTTAGGTACTTCAGCTGGCAATCTAGTTTACAGTGATTTGATTTTAAAGGCATTCACAGAATATTCGAATATCAAAGTCACTATTCGACGTACACCGATGTCGAATATTTGCTTATTTTTAGATAATAAAAAAAAGATAGAAGCAGTGCTCTTCCGAGCACAGGTCTCCAACAGGTCAGGTTATGTTATTGTGGCCTCCTGGTGGTGCTAAATGTGAAAAGGGTGCTATGTCTTCTTTGGCCTTTAACAATGTGATACTGCATGCATGATTTGATGAATTTGTTCAAGAAATGTGTTTGGCAAAAGTCGACCTGCTCGTGGCGCTATAGCAGGCCAGTGTGAAAAGAGTGGCATTTGTTCCTTGACCTAGTGGGAATGTGCGTGCAGAATTTCTCTGTAATCACAAACTGCGTTCATGATTAATGTCATTTTGTTCAAATTGGACCAATTCTGCAAACTTTGGAAGCCAATGTTAGCCAATTAGGATGGAATATGAAATATCGGACAGATCCGTCTTGATCACATGACTATAGAGATACTGTGTACTGATTTGCATGATTTTTGGATAAGTTTTACATAAGTCGGTCTCCAGGTGGCGCTATAAAAGGCAGATATGAAAAATGCAGGCCAATGGTTTTTCCTTGGCCTCTAGGGAGTGCAACATACAAAGTTGTACACTGATCAGTGGACTTATAGGTAAAAACACAAATCGGCCTGTTGGCGCCACCATGAGGCTGATTTGAATATGAAATAATATGAAATTATGGACAAATCCATCTTAACTCATCTGCTGCCATTTAACAATACCTTCGTACTCCCACCTGCCATAAGTCTCCATAGACTTCCATGTAATTCATAGTGCACGGATCATGCACACCCATGCCTAGATCATGCTCCACGTGTGTCCACATTGCTCACAGCTTTCAAACAAAAAAATCTGAATGGAAATCCGTTCAGGCATTCATGAGATAACAGCCATTATGTTTTCCTAAAATGTAAACAAAGATGGCTGCCATGCTTGAAAGATGGGGTTGCTATGGGGGTTAAACATGCGATTTCGCGATTGCTATCATGCCTACTACATTTTTTTGGGTCAAATCTTTTTTTTTTAACTTTTTTTTTTTAAATGTTTTTTTTATTTATTATTATTATTTTTTTAATTTCCGGGATCTACGGGCATGGCAGGGAGGTACAACGGGATTTTTCCGGGATTTTCGGGCTTGGCAGCAAATAAGTTAATCATATGACTATAGAGATACTATCTAGCGATTTGTGAGATTTTTGGACAAAATCTGTAGGAGTCCTGGCCAAAGGTTAGTTTTGCAAAAATCTGCCTCCTGGTGGCGCTAGAACAGGCCCATGTGAAAACTTTGGGGCAGAGGTTCTGAATTGGTATCCAGAGAGTGGGTGTGCACAGTTTGGCAGCGACCGGGCCAACGGCGCCGAAGATTAGCTGGTAAAAAACTGGATGGATGGACAGTCGGACACACAGGCGGACAGGGGCGAAAACATAGTCCCTCCATGCCGTCAGCCTGGTGGAGACAAAAATTATTTCTTCATGGTTTATGCTGCTTGGCTAGATCATAGGAAGTCATAAAAATGAGTTGTCAATGACCCTGTTGGATGAATTGGTTAATGCTCTATACTGTCATATGTCACGTTTCGTCTCCCGGAACTATTTACGAGTGGGAAAAAACAGCGGCCAGCCGGCTAACTCGATGTCATGATGGAGGAGGAGCCAGCTTATGCAACTGTCACTACTAGACTGAGAATTACTCGTTTTTATTGAAAAAAATATATACTAAAAATCACTATTCGTGAATGCCCTAATAAAAATACATTTTCACCCATCCATACTTTGCTGAATCATGCTAACCCAGTTGTCCCATTGGATATGTTTCCTGTAATACATTTTTTGACCCGGGCCGCCAACGTGGTGGTCTTGACACCCTAGGCTGCACAGCGTGTTAAGGGTTTAAATCCCGTTCCCAACGACCTTTGCTGCCTATCACTCTCCATCTCTCTCCCCATTTCCTGTCAGTGTACTGTCTTATCAATAAAGGCATAAAAGCCCCAAAAATTAATATATTTTAAATTATTCTTTCATCATGCCTTGTTAATTTCCTGACAGTATTAATGTCCTGTGTCCTATTCAGGTATTGTAGTGGAGGACTGCCTGCTGCTCCTCGTAAACCTGCTGAAGAACAACAGCTCTAACCAGAACTTCTTCAAGGAGGGCTCCTACATCCAGAGAATGAAGCCATGGTTCGAGGTCGGTGATGATAACTCAGGCTGGTCTGCCCAGAAGGTCACCAATCTCCACCTCATGCTACAGGTAACCGGGACTATAGTTGTGACCTTTCCTTGCACTAACCATTAAGTGTTGTTGCTTTATCAGACTGGGCAGTTTTGAGAGACAGGATTCTTACAGCTGAGGGAGGAACTGCAGAGAGAGGGAAAGACATGCAACACAGGTCTCTAGTCAGACGTTAGATGGAGACTAGTCCTGTGCCCGGGGTGTGCGATGAGGGAATGAATGTACTGTAGGAGTCTCAGAAGTAATGTTGGAGAACCCAGACCGGTGCCTGTTGGGCCCGGACATCCCCATCGATGTCCAGTTGTGCAATACCCATTGTATCTGTCTGTCTGGCTGGCTCTCTTTTATGCCCACATGCTTTGTTACCATGGTATCAGTGATGTCAGCATGCATGACCTTTTGTTTTTTACGTGCATGCTATATAGCTGACAATGTTTAGAGTTAGGTTGCCGACGAGCAGGACACTCGAGTTAGGTTGCCGACGAGCAGGACACTCGACAGTTACTCACCAAGGGAGTTGCAAACACTAGTCTTATTTAAATGAGAGGAAGCACTCTATATGTTAGGCTCACCGTAGGAAGTCTTAAGGGGAGACCGCAGAAAGGATTTGATTCTTGTCCTGATAAAACTGTTCTTAGAGACTAAGTATTTCAAACCCTACACCATCACTGGCCGACATGCTAGAATGATGTGCCAGTTTAAACCTTGCTTGCCCTCCCTCTCTCCTCCAGCTGGTACGAGTCATGGTGTCTCCGGTCAACTCTCCAGGAGCCACGGCCAGCTGTCAGAAGTCTATGTACCAGTGTGGCTTACTGCAGCAGCTCTGCACCATCCTCATGGCCACTGGCGTACCAGCAGACATCCTCACAGAGGTAACTTACCCATCTAGTGGCTGTTGGTTGGTTAACATTAGTTATGCAGTGGGAGAAAGTGGCTTCCCCGCACTGCGGAGCACGGCCGGCGGGGGGGAAACTCCTGTTTTGCAATGTAACTACTGTACTTTTTTCTTCCCTTTTTATTAATATTACTTAAATGTGTTTCTTTTGGTACTTTAAATAGCTATAATGAGGCTATGAAAAATATTTCTTTCTAAATTCATTTCCACTATAAAAACAACCTGCCCTAGTGTTTCTGTCCCACTGGGATTAAACTAATTAAAACATATATTTTCGGGGGGAAACTCCTGTTTTGCAATGTAACTACTGTACTTTTGTCTTCCCTTTGTATTAATATCACGTAGATGTGTTTCTTTTGGTACTTTAAATAGCTATAATGAGGCTATGAAAAATCTTTTTCCCCCATCCCCCCCATCCACTTCCACTAAAAGAATCTGCCCTGGTTGTTTTGTACAACCTAGTAACAAGAGCAAAATGGGGCGGGATTTGACATACGGTCTATTAAGCTTAACTTTAGCTAACGGTGGATAGTGTCGGGAAGAGGGAAGCCCACAAGATAATTCCTCACTGTTTAATTTTGGAGGGGTGCAAACCCCTCCTACTTTTCACTGTCTATTTTCGTACGGAATGTATTAGTACGGATCTCTCCATACATGGAGATCCGCGCTCATACACATAAAGCAACTGAAGTCACGGACAGAACAGCCCATACAAGGAGATATGCACGTGTCGTGTTTGCACAGGTGTCACTTGCACAGGTGCGATTTTTAATCACCATAATTATGTATGTTAGCTTATAACAGCTCTGACAACTTATTAACAAGCCAGCCTTTATTTTGGTAGCAAGGAAACGGAACTGAAGTTCAATATCGAGAGCCATTTAATGTAAAAACCTCACCCAAACTGCACAACAGTTCAAATGGTATGGAACATTCACTGTTGCTATTGTTGTCAGTTTGAAACTGTCTGCACAGATCGTGTGCACGCTTTTCACAGCTTTCCAACAAAACAATCCGCTTGGAAATCCGTTCAGGCATTCAGGAGATGGCAGCCCTTATGTTTTCTTCAAATGTAAACAAACATGGCTGCCATGTTTGAAAGATGGGGTTGGTATGGGGGTTAAACATGCAATTTCGCGATCGCGATCATGCCTACCTAGTACATTGTTGGAGGTCCAAAAAAACATTTTTGATTATTATTATTTTTTTAAAGACTTGGCAGGGAAGGCCATAGTTAAAAAGACGATTTTATTATAGACATTGTCTTTTTGGCATGGTATGAGTTAAACAAAGGGGCATTGGTTATCTATACTATAATTTTGCGAATGTCTGAGTGAGTGAGTGAGTGAGTGAGTGAGTGTCTGTCTGTCTGTCTGTCTGTCTGAAACAGCGTTTCTCCTCAGTGGCTGGAGCAATTGATCTGAAATCGCATCACCATTAGCATATGAACACACCTAACATAACTGTGAAGCCCGTTTGTCACTTTCACAAATCGTATGCTGTATATTAGCATTTTTATGGTGCACAGCCTGTTCAGCTCAGCCTGTTGTCAGGGTTACGGTCCGTTCCTCCAGGCCATGGGATCCCATAGCCCCACACACACCTCTCTCACAGTTAGGAATGTTGCAGTGAAGAGACACACGCGCTCTCTCTCTCTCTCTCTCTCTCTCTCTCTCTCTCTCTCTCTCTCTCTCTCTCTCTCTCTCTCTCTCTCTCTCTCTCTCTCTCTCTCTCTCTCTCTCTCTCTCTCTCTCTGCATTCATGGGTCATGCATGCACCGGGTCATCTTCCAACGGGTATGGAAAAAACTATGTGGAGACAGTAAGTGCATACATCCCCATACCTCTATTCACCTAATTTTGCTGTTAAATTATTTGTATCCATCATAAATATACACTCCTCCATGGGCTGCTCCTTACATTATGATGCTCCCACATATTCTCACGCATGCACCAGTTACAGTAACTTGGAGCACATATCTTTGAACGGGTAAGGTCTAGTTTTCTTAATTTGTCCCTTGTGCTTGTCACAAACTATAGTCAATTGGCCTACATTTCAGGATCAGTTCCTCTTGTACATCATTAATTGCAATCCAATTGCAGCTCTACAAATGCAGTTCTACCAAACAACCTAATTTAATGACCATTAAACAAATAATCAAATCAATATACTTGCTCTTTCTGCCAAATTGTGTTCCAAGACTCTGATCTTGTCTTTTGTCAGACCATCAACACTGTGTCCGAGGTCATCCGTGGGTCACAGATCAACCAGGACTACTTTGCTTCTGTCAATGCTCCTTCTAACCCACCAAGGTGAGACACCTCCATGAAATACCAGTTTCCTTTTGGTATTAATTCTTCATTTTGATTTTAATTCCTATCATATTGTACCAAGTATACAGTATAAAACAACTCATTGTGGGGCCTCAGGCTCGGCTCCTTAGCTGGGGTCATCTCCTAACAGTGGTTCTCATGTGGATTCCAGGGACTCTGTGGGTTCATTTATGGGGGTCTAAATTGACCCTTACAAGTCTGTAACTCTTGACAGTGTACAAATGGAACCAAATGAACCCTAGCGGGTCAATTTGGTTCCATTTGTACACTGTCAGAGTTAAGGGGAGACCTTGAAATGTGAAAGTTTGAGAAACACTGTCCTAACATCATTTTGTAACCTCTGTCCCCAGACCAGCCATTGTGGTGCTGCTCATGTCCATGGTGAATGAGAGGCAGCCATTTGTGCTGCGCTGTGCTGTCCTTTACTGCTTCCAGTGTTTCTTGTACAAGAACCAGAAAGGCCAGGGGGAGATTGTGGCCACACTGCTGCCCTCCACCATTGATGGTCAGTCTTACATGCAGTACAGCTGTTTGTCTCATTAAAGAAAACATTTTCCCTAGTACATCCCTAGTTAGTAGGCTGCCTTTTGAAAGCTGTAGGGAGCTTTAAGTCTTACTAAAATGTAATAATCACACTAAATGTAATTGGACCTTGGCAAAATATAATAATTCTCTAAGAAAGTGCAACACTCACACATTAAACCATCTCATTTCTCAACAAATCACACATTTTCTGTTTTTCTTCTACCTCTCCAGCCAACTCCATCTCTGCAGGCCAGCTGCTTTGCGGAGGCCTGTTCTCAGCTGACTCCCTGTCTAACTGGTGTGCTGCTGTGGCCCTCGCCCACGCCTTGCAGGACAATCTCACCCAGAAGGAACAGCTGCTACGGGTGCAGCTGGCCACCAGCCTGGGCAAGCCCCCTGTGTCCCTCCTGCAGCAGTGCACCAACATCCTCTCTCAGGTAGACCAACCCAACACACTGTCAAATTGATGGACTCAATCAGTGCTCTCGCCAAACTCCCTCCTCTTTTACCTGTAATTGTAATCAATGATATATACTTTGTTGAATGCAGTGTCACACACGGAAAATAGCCAAACGACAGGCTCACAAAACGTTCTGGCATGCAACCAAATATAAATCACCCTTAACATGTATTGAGGCTAGTCACATTAGAATTTTTGAAGCACATTTCATACACAGGGAAAAATGAATACTGTCGTATAGGGCAAATTTCAAACATTAGGTGGCGATGGTGATCATCATCATGTTTAGGTTAAATTATTATACCATCGACTTCTGGAAATGATCACCATTACCGCATTTCTCCTGTTGTGTTAAATATAATAAGCAGGTAGCAGTCACACAGAGAAGGTTCACTACCAGTGCTGTTGGTTCTAAAATTCTTGAAGACGGGCAAGCCGTGTCCGGCAAAATAGAGGAGACAGTGGGGTTGTGTGCACAACCACAATCTAATTACAGTATAACTTTATGGATTCCAACCAAAAAGCGGAGGCTTTTGTTCATTTCATTTCAAACTAAGATATGGCAGCAGGGAGAAATATGACTGGCAAAAGCCAATATTGGTGTGAGATGAAATGCATGTTTTAAGACATGAATGTTATGACATTTCTGGATGATGTCTCCGACCAACTTAAAGCAGGTTCATCAGCGTTCTAGCAAGTCCTCATTTGGTGGAAAATGCAAGTCTGCTTTCCTCAAAGAAAGAAATTAACACTTAAGCGTTGTTCAGATCCATCAGCTTATCCACACCATGCCATCTCAAACTAAAGTAATGTCCAGTGGGTCAAAAGTCCCCCTATTACTACAATTTAATTATGCATTTATGTGTTGGGAGTATTAAAGAAATGGGAGGAATGTGGAAATGTACTCAAAACTATTGCCTTAAATGCTGTAAATGCAGTAGCACCATCATATTGTGATTGTGTGCATTATAACTTGGATTGAAAATGTTACATCCTTTATTTGGAGAGGGTTGAGGGGAAATCTGATTAGTACTGACAAAAGCACATTTATACGTCTATAGTTTTGGAGTAACGTTTTTGGTGTGCAACTGGGGAACTGACAGCAAAAGGAAATCCTTTTAACGTGATTTCCTTGACCAAATGGAGGAAATGCCTAGTTGCCGCTGTGATAGAGTATTATTAGTATTACAAGGTGTATTGCAAACACCACAATCTTTCCTTTTGTAGTCTGAAAACGGTCCTTCACAGGCCTCTTAAAGAAAACAAAACCTAGAATTATTCAGTGCACATTTCTTGTCAACTGTGTCGTGATGGCCTGGCTGGGCAGTGCTGGTGTGTTCTCTGCCTGACTGTGGTGCATGTGGACTTGATCAATGTTGCGTTGTGGTTTTGCAGGGTGATAAGATCAACCGACGGGTGAGTAAAGTGTGTATTTGTGTGAGTGTGTGTTTGGGCAGCACCTGTCCCTGGTTGTTTTGGCTTTGGCATCAGTAGCAAGGTCAGCTCCTTGTTTTGTGTGTGTGTGTGTGTGTGTGTTGGGAGAGATCTGGGTTCCTTGTTTATTATTCAGCCCTACTTCCCTGTGCTTACGCTCATCTGTGGCTTTGAGCCAGCTCCCCACTTCCTTCTGGCAAAGGGGGGTTCACGGGTGCACTCCTCCACTCAGATTAAAACACTTTTGTTTATTGCAAGTTGCTTTGTTTCAAACTTTTATTTAATCAGGGAAAGTTGAGTGACCACAAATACTTCTATTGTTGGCCACATAGCAGCTCCCTTGAGGCAATTGCGAATTTTAATTGCTCAAGTGCACTTTTACGTTACAACAAACAAAAGGGAGATGGGAGGAGTTAATTGGGATGGTTTCCAATAATGGACTAATTAAAGGTGATAAAAGTGGGAGCACTCAAAAGAACAGCACAGTTTATAGTACATCTTACTCCCTGTTTTTAATCCATAAATGCAGGGCTGATGTTTCAACGTCACCTGACTTTGAAATAATGCATTTAAGAAAACACCTTGATGACAAGTGTTTTGCTAGAGGAGAGTGTTTCTCATTCCCTTTCCCAGCCCAGATTTTTAACCAACAACCGTTTGGTCACAAGCCTAAGCCCAACCTTTCACTAAGCTGTAGTGTATTGAACATTAAGTTAGGGGTACAGAGAAACTTTTCCAAATGTCTATTTGAACCCTGATATTAATGATCTTTTCACCCCCTTGTTGTGATCTTTGACAACATAATGCATGGTTTTGTACCAGTGTTGATTTTGTCGACTAAAACTATGACGAAAATTCTTTGTCGACTGCGCTTTTTTCACTGACGAAAACGAAATAAAAACAAAATAAAAACTAAGCTGTGATGACTAAAACTAAGACTAAATATATTGACAATTTCGTCAACAAAATAAAAACTAGAACTAAAACGTTAGGAAGGGACTAGTGGAGAAGAGAGTCATTTTATGTTTGGTTGCTCTCAGGTGTTGTGTGCTGAAAATAGCCGATCTACAAGCTCACAACGCGTCGCGAGCTTGTAGATCTGCTATTTTCTGCACACAACCAAGTGTAAAATCAGTCATTAAGATGTCATCAGGGCCTGCCAAAATACATTTCAGTTGACTAAATCAACTATAGATTTAGTCGCCTAAAATCTTATGATATTTAGTCGACTAAAATTTGACTAAAACTAAAACTTTTCAGGTGACAAAATTATGACTAAAACTAAATGACATTTTATTAAAAAGACTATGACTAAAACTAAATAAAATGTTGTTGTCAAAAACAACACTGTTTTGTACTTGGTTGCAAAGTACAAATCAGGCGTCAGGGACCTGTCTGTGTTCTGAAAGGCTGTGATGCAGCTTGTTTCTGCTCGGAGGGACATATTTTCTCTGTTGTTTCTCTGCTGTGCTGTAGGTGGCAGGGTGACGCAGCACTAGAACACTTTTGCATATGTATTCACTTGAAGGCCATTTGTTTCAACAAGTTATTTATCATTATTATTATTATATGCCTACTTTTCATCTCGGTGTGTCTACTTGTAGAACTTGCCACATTAATACAATTAATATTTCATACTTTTTCTTTTCTCTCTGGAACTTATTTTTTTCCATTACATCTCAATTGGAGGCAAAATCGGAAAAGGTGACTTCATAATGTTTCTCAGAATGCCATTGCTGATGGGTGCTTTTCACTCTTATATATATATATATATATATATATATATATATATATATATGGTATATATATAATATATATACACACACACACACAATCATTTTTATTTATTTTCCATTTGTTGTTGTTGGGTCCAACACAATAGTGTAATAATGTAGAGCCATGAAAATATGTAACATTTTCCTCAACAGTGTATTGAGACTATGTGTATAATGGGCGGTTATATACAATATGTCCATAGATATTTTCACTGGAGCCATTCATTTTAAAGACGTAAAATATGGATACTGTTTTCTCTGACATAGCTGCATTACATTTTGCTTGCTTTGTATTAGGCATATAAATGACCCCAACAAAATATAAGAATATAAACAAAACACAAAATGGGCTTTTGCTTTGCATGTGCCTTAGATGAAAAAATATATGAATTTGTCTGCTGAATTGTTAGTATGACATCAGAAACAGTCAGGGGCGCAGATCACAGGGGGTCGTGGAGTAGAGGGTAGCACAGGTCCAAAAAATGAGACCAGTGCCGAAACGGAACCGAGGATATTTGGACCGAACCGAATATCCCAATAAAAATTCTATTTGCTAGCCCCGGCCAGAAATGGCACAGACAATGATTGGATCCGATGCTAAATGAAGCCGGTGCAAGATTTCCCAATCTGGCAGGGACTTTAGACCCGTACTGTGTCCGATGCTATATTATGCTTATATTAACCATTACTTTGAGACCGGTCTTCTTCTCATCTACTATAGAGGGCTGACCGCACCTCCCCCGCCTCTCCGAGAGTGGCAGCGAAGGGTTGCGTCATGCACACATGTGTGTGTGCATGCGCTGTGTTTTGGACACACCCCCTCAAGTTGAAGAGACAATGTGGATTTTAGACGTAATTTTTTTTACGGTTCCGGGTAAATACTTTTTGGAATGCCCCGAACGAGATCTGCAGTAATTGGACCTTATCCACCCTTGCCCAAGGGACATGTCAATATTTTAGACCCGAAACAGCTTGGTTCGGCAATCGGTTAATCGATTCCGGGCAGACCCGTACTACCCTCTATCGTGAAGTTGTCCCTCCCAATAAAGGGAATGCAGTTTCCTTATAACCTCACGTATAAATCACTGAGCATGTGTGCACAGCGCATGTTACTGCACGGAATTCTGAATGGATTTCTGGCCTTAGAATGTCTCTGTAATCTGCAAGTTCTGATTGTTAATACCTTGCCATGTGTGTATCACCTGTCAATCAAAGGTTACATTTAAGTATTGGATTTTTGCTGCCTTCCACACAAGATCCAATCCAATCCAATCCACTTTATTTATATAGCACATTTTACAACCGAGGTTTACAAAGTGCTGCACAGAAAATCATAAGATGAGAAAGGATCAATCAGCTCCTTGTAAAATGGGAACAAAGGGGGCATGCCCATATATTGGCATATACTGATGACATCAGGGATCGCCATATATGAGTATAAAAGGGACAAGGACTGACAAATACAGAGATCTCCAAATATGGACATATTGGTCAGATTGGAGGTGCAACCTGAGTGTGAGGGCCCCGTAGCTAAAACCTCCAGTAAAAGAGCCTACTAGTAGTAATTAATTATTAAGTGTTAAAAGATGGATGACATTTTGTGGCGTCATTGCTGTCCGTTTCTGAAATGGTCTTCGAAATGGCAAAGACTGGCACTGTGTGTTTGCATAAAAATACAATGCTTTTTCTTTTTTCTTTTTCTTTTTTTTTGGGGGGGAAGTGGTGAATGATAAAAAAAAAAATCCATGTCTGTGGTTCCCCCAATTTGTAATGAGATCTGCGCCCCTTGGAAACGGTTGCGGTTGCATGCATGGTCAGACTAACCTTTTTGAGTTGATTAATTTTGTTTGTATTGTGGACGTCTAAATTAACCACTAATGGTGTAAAGTGACACAGCATGGACAGCTTTTATAGTTCTGTTGAGGGGCTGCAGTCACATGCAAAGAGACACCCCCCCCCCCCCACCCTCCCCCCGGCAGTTGGTTCAGGGAGGAAAAGTCATCGTTTAAAACTCCTACGATGCCAACAAAATGAATATTTCTATGTTTAAAAATATCTGCTTTTACTGCGTTCCTTGTCCTTTGCTGCTGTTTTGCCAGCATCAGTGCATCAGTTTCTGTTTAAGGGCATTCATTTTGATCATAATTTATTTATAAATATACCTTTTTATATATATATATTTCCTGATTGGATTAAATCAAATGGGTCCGAATGGGCCACTGCACAGTAACAAATTATATGAAATGAGAATTGTCTTTCTAAGGAAAAACAAAGCTGATCGGAAATTCCCGACAGACATTTTGTCTTTCATTTGATTTAATCTAAATCACTGCATTAAGAAGTTCTTGTTGCCCAGGTAGTGATGAGTTGGGATGGACTACACTACATTCCCACTAGGACTGCACAGTTACATTTTATGGGTTTGGTATTATATGTTTCCACAGTAATAATTGGTAATATTCTGGTATTATGTGAGTGAAATACTATTTGGCACATTGGATCTCATTTGGAGCATCTACTATAGATTGAAAGTGGGCAACACAATGTCTAATGCATTGAGGAGGCATTATTTAGTCATTACTGTGCAGTCGTAGTTCTTAATGTATTAAATGTTCCCTGTTTAGAGGATGTATATGTTTTACTTGGTTGTTAAAGTTGCCATGTTTTTCCATTGGGTGTTTTGTGCTCTGCAGGGCAGTAAAGTGCAGACCAGGGTGGGACTCCTCATGCTGCTGTGTACGTGGATCAACAACTGTCCAATCGCCGTCACGCACTTCCTGCACAACCAGGAGAACGTTCCCTTCGTATCCTTTGTACACAGCCAGGGATCCAGGGATTCTCAAACCTTTTTAGGCCGTGACCCCCAATTAGGGGTGGGCGATATGGTGATAATTATCGTTGAGACGATACAATGTCTCCACGATATGCCTTTTCAGAGATATCGTATATATCGTGATACAGTTGAGGGAGCCTTGTAAAAAGTCCTGTTTAATCATTAATACAGAGATTCATTGCAGAATTCAATTTAAACCTGCATTTTGGTCTAAATCAGTAGTTCTCAAACTTTAAAATGCCATGGTCTCCACTTAACTCTGACAATATACAAATGAAACCAAATGGACCCGTAAGGGTCCATTTGGTTTCATTTGTATACTGTCAGAGTTACATACTTGTAAAGTTCAATTTAGACCTCCCAAAAGGAACCCAGAGAGTCTAGTTTTTGTCAAGTAACTTAACTCATCGGACGCCCACGAGGTGTCTACACGCCAATCTCTTTGATGTCTCTGGAGGCCCACGACGCGTTGACGTGTTTACTGTATTTACAGTATTAACTTTAAATATCACCGTTAGGTTGGGGCTGCGCCTGGATGTAGCCCATTAGCCGCTAGTCGCTTCGAGTCGACGCCGAGAGCATCGCGCAGCCGTTTTTCTCCGTATACTCCAATGCATTTCCCCATCTTTAACGCCCTTTATCTCTGATGTTTGTTTTATGGCTAAAACTGTGGCGTGGTGCGGCAAAATGTCCAAATTTTGATCGGCAATGAACAGCTATGATCGTTACACAATTTTTTACATTAAGCTAATCGTCTGGGGACCCCACAAAATAATTTGGGGACCCCACTGGGGGTCCCGACCCCAAGTTTGAGTACCACTGATCTAACCTTCCAGGATTCTCTGTACATCTGTCTGTCGCTGTCCTCGACATGTCCTGAGAACCATTCATCCAATCAACTTCACACTGCATCAGATGAGCAGTTCTCCAGACAGGAGCTTGTATAATCATCCAATCCATATAACACTTAGTACTGTAGGTCTATTGCTGAGGACCCAAGACGTGCAGTGTCAAGTGCAAAGTCAATTGAATGAGCGGTTCTCTCCACAACCTGCCCACTCCGTACAGCCACCCGTTACGAACGGCGGCCATGCCCCATTATACTAGTATGTCTAAATATGGACATTTTTTCAAGCTCAACTTGACAAAGAATGAAACGATGGTAAAGACAAACAATATGCATACATGTTGCACTGCAATCACGCCACGTATAGAATTAACCCTTAACCCAGTGACTTGAAGCTGACGGGTCAGATCTCAGAGAACCTGGGCGAGGATGAAAGGCTGGTGCAGGGCCTGTGTGCATTGCTGCTTGGCATCTGTATCTTATACAATGACAACTCACTGGAAAACTGCAGCAAGTAAGGACCCCCTGAACAACACCAGGAACACATGTTCTTCACTCACTGAGGGTGTGATGTTTCCAACCATGCTTTACACAGCTTATTTATTAAATTGTTTCAGTGAGGTCTTTATTGGTCTGATAGACGTCTCAATCTCTATCACTTTATATCATCTCTATATATGTCTCTTATATATACTGTACTTGCTGTACCTCTGTGTGTGTGTGTGTGTGTGTGTGTGTGTGTGTGTGTGTGTGTGTGTGTGTATCACTATCTGTTTATATCGATATGTATCTTTATTTGTAACTATTTCTATTTGTCTATACATCTCTGTTTATCTCAATTGGTAAATCGCAAGCAGCTGCTATGTTTTTCAGTCAGAAGTTTATAAAACACACTATCTACAGTAGTATTTACAGTAGTAGTCATAGATGAAGCTATACAAAGCAAAGTGTTTTCCTCTCCATAGAAACCCACTACAAGGAAACGGCTTAATGTGGCTTAATGTACTAAAACAATGGCCTAGAAAAACACACTTTATCTCCCCCTTAATAATGTTTTACATTAAGAAGTGTTTCCTTAGACAAACCCAGTCCTAGCATTTAACCACATGAACAAGCGAACAAAACAATGCATCACATTTTGACATGAATTTGTAGATCGCCATTTTTTTCGTCAAAGATTTGGTGTAGAGGGAAATGCTAGCAGACCTAGTATAGAGCCTTGGGGGACCCCAGTCAGCTAGGCATATAGGGTTTAACTATTTAAACCTCTCAAACCTTTCTCTCTACCCTGTCCTGTGCAGAGACAAGCTGAAGCAGCTCATTGAGAAGCGCATTGGGAAGGAGAACTTTGTGGAGAAGCTCTGCTTCATCACCAAACATGAGCTATACTCGAGAGCAGCCCAGAAACCTCAGCCGGTTTTCCCCTCTCCAGAGCAGATGCTGTTTGACCACGAGTTCACCAAGCTGGTCAAAGAGCTGGAGGGTCAGTCGTGTTTATAAATATACTTTACTATATAGTGTTTTGCTTAGTGTCTCTAATGGTGTATGTCCATGTCATTGCTACAGCATGCAGGAAGCATGCTGTAGCAATATTCCTATCACAAGTAGTAATTTATTTAAATGAAGGTTAGTAGGGACACACTGGTTGACTGGATAGTCTGTTGACCGCATAATCACAACATCCAGTTCCGTCTGGAGCATGTCCGTCCCCCTCTATGCTCCGTGTCCTTTTCTCTAAGAAAGAAATGTCAAGGCATAACTCAGGCTTGATTGTTAAGTGCAGCTCAGCGGTGCCCTATTCTCTCCTTTACCCACAATGTTTTAGGTGGGACAGGAGATGGAACTTCGATCATTTGATTCTCTTCACAAGGCAACATTGGGGGTTTCATGTTGTCAGGGTGATGATGTTGTGCGGTCACTGTGGTGGTGTTTTAGCATTGTGTAATCTTCCCGCAGGTGTGATAACTAAGGCAGTGCACAAGTCCAGTGAAGAGGACAAGAAGGAGGAGGAGGTGAAGAAGACGTTGGAGCAGCACGATAGCATCGTGACTCAGTACAAAGAGCTGATCAGAGAACAGGTACTGGTTCCTATTCTGTCCTACCAGTTAAGTCAAGTTATTTTCTGACAGTTTCATTTCAATGACAAGTGATTAATCACATTCTCTATTGCTCAGATTTATCATGCTCTGATTGGTCAGACTGGACTCTTGATTGGCTGATGTCACTGCCACACAGGCATTTCACAATCAATCAGTCGTCCCTCGGTTTAATGTGTGTTCTAAATGTCAGTCAGCGAGTATTCTAAATAAAGTCACCCAATGTTTCCATTGTGTCCTGCAGGACTCTCAGATCCAGGAGCTGAAGGAACAGGTAGCATCCATGTCATCTCAGCACGAACAAATGCAGACCACCCTCACCCAGCAGCTGGCCCAGATCCAACAACACAAAGACCAGTATAATATCCTCAAGCTTAAACTGGGTGGGTTCTCCTCAGCACTCCACCATCACTGCACCAGATTATTTGAAACTATTCAGGCTTTGACGGAATAGTTTGAAACTCATCAAAATCCTATCATTTTGACTTGAATCGTTTAATAGACTGTGAGTGTGTGTCACATGTTATTCAGGTAAGGATAACCAGAGTCAGGCCAACAACCAGTCGGACAACACCCACGTCAACGGCCTTCAGACGGAGGAACTGACACAGCTCAGAGAAGAGCTGCAGGAACTACGCAAACAACACGCACTGCTGCAGGCACAGCTCAAAGAAAAAGACACACGCATCGACACCCTGGTTAGTTCACGTGTACAGTATGTACTGTATGTGAGTGAGTGTATGTTGATTATGGCTTGGTTGTGTGTGAGTCTTTGTGTTTTTCGGGGTGTGTTAGTTTGTTTATATCCTACACGCATTGTGTGTGTCACGTATGATTCTTTGTTTACTTGGGTATGTCTGTGTGTGTGGATATTTGTAAACATGTAAAGCGAGGCTGTATGGCTTGATGTGTTAGGTGTGTGAAAGATGTTATTTGTAACTCGAATATCTGCCATGAGATATTTTACTGCCATGCAGTAAGCGTGATTGTGAATTATCATTTGTACTGATTGATTGGAGTGTGTTTCTCTAGACGTCAGAGGGGGCACAGACAACGCAAGTCTCAACTGGAGGCCCAGACCACACAGAACTGTTCAAGGTGGGATTCATGACTGCTAGAAATTGCAGACAATGTAATGTATTAGTTCCTATATACAAATGTATTTATTGTTTCTAATAAGTGCTATAGAAATAAACCAACTCGTTTTTTGTGTATTTAATATCCAAAAGTCCAATCTTAATTATTTTCTGTCAAACAAAACATAGTGCATGTTTACATCAGCAGGTATTAACAATTTTAACCAATATATATGACATCCACCTGTCAATCAAATGTGAGTATGTATGCTATTATTATTATTATTATTGAAGGAGTTGGAAGAGCTGAGGAGTCAGGTCCAGTGCCAGTCAGCAGAAATCAGCCAACTGCAAACGGAGAGACAGGAGCTGATGAGGAGAGCTGAAGCTGGGGCGAGTACTTACTGGTGCTGGGTGGTTGACTCATTTAACCGCATCAAGTGCTGCGTTGAACCTACATACACATTGAACCTACACACACACACACACACACACATACACACGCTACTGTATGATTGGAAAACCAGACAGATTGGAAAAGGTGCACTCGTTTTCACCGACGGAGGTGCGCCACGAGAGGCTCTGCTAAGTGAGCTTAAGCGAGCAAGTTACCGTGCCAAGAGTTGCAGTCACCTTCAGCCGACTCTGCGCCGCCCGAGTTATGTTCCGATAAAATGGTAAATCATTGTCCCCCTAGTCTCAGTAACTCCGAGATGACATTTATTTTATTGATTGGGGGCCCTGCCCCGCCACAGGGGGACAACACGGGAGGTGAACTTGAAGAAAAATGTTTTCAATCTGACTGGTTTTCCAATCATATACAGTACATATATACAGTATATATAATGCCTCTTCTCCTCTCTTACAGTCATCAGAAGCTGTTCCCAGCAGTGAGGGCTCAACAGACTCAACCAAGATGGCGGAACTAGAGAGCCGATTAGCCGCACAGACGTCTGAGACAGAGAAACTTAAAGTTTGTATATTTGCATTTCTATCTGCACATTAAGGCACTTAACTAGAGCAACCTACCCTACTGTTCCAGTACAGTGGAAATTATATTGTAGGTTGAGTGAGAGCAGGATCTTTATATACTGCTGTACTTAAACCCTATAGAGCACTGCATGACCTTAATTCACCTAGCTACTAGGACAGGGGTCTTATAATATAATGTATTATTTATACAACAGCAGCACCTGACCTCTGGTGTCTCCAGATATCGTTTAAATATTTATCAGAGACTATAGCCTCCTCCTCTGGGTCCTCCTCATATTAGGTGTGTGGGGGAGCCAGTGAAGGAATGGACTTTGAATTCAGTACAGTATTGTTGTTACTGTATGTCCACAACCAATCTAATCTAGGTATCTTCCACTACATTGTTCTCCCTGCTATGTGCAATGGTGGAAAAGGTACTCACATTCTTTACTTAAGTAAAAGTAGCAATATTGCAGTATAGATGTACTCTGTTACAAGTAAAAGAGGAGTTCAAAAGGAATTAAAAAATGACTTGAGTAAAAGTACAAAAGTACCAATGTACTTGAAGTACCAACAGTCAAAAGTACTGATTATGCAGAAAGTCTCATTTCAAATGTATAACATGTCTAAACAAATCTTTTGAAAATGGCAGATGCGACACATTGTGAGCTTGTAGATCGTCTATTTTCAAATGGCCGCAAATGTATAAAGCGCTGAAGTGGTTAGTGTATGTTGTGTAATAATAATCTAAATCTACAAAGTAACCAGTACTTAAGTTTTCAAATAATTGCAATGGAGTAAAAGCACAATATTTGGATCTGAGATGTAGGAGTAAATGTACTGAAAATTGGAAATATTCCAGTACACCTGAAAATAGTACTTAAGTACAGTACTTAAAGGGGAAGACCACCCATTTTCAATATTGAAATATGTCATTAATATACCTTAGAGGAGTTGTGTGGACAAAAAAAGTTCCCCCCCTTCTGTGTTGCCTAGAACTGGAGGATTGATTTTGGGGTTTGTATTGTAAATTACAACTTGATGACATCACACATTGTACTTTACAATACAAACCCCAAAATCAATCCCCCAGTTCTAGGCAACACAGAAGAGGGGGAACTTTTTTTTATATTTCCACACAACTCCTCTAAGGTATATTAATGACATATTTCAATATTGAAAATGGGTGGTCTTCCCCTTTAAGTAAATGTACTTAGTTACTTTACAACACTGCCTACAAACATAATGCTTGTTTTCTCTCTTTCACTGTCCTTGCTGCCCTGTCCTAGGAGGATGTGAGGGGCCTGTCAGAGAGCAGGGTGGGGCTGGAGCAGCAGCTGGCCTCGGCCACAAGCACGGTGGCCATCCTGCAGACGGAGAAATCCAAGCTGCAGACGGAGGTGCAGGAGTCCAAGAAGGAGCAGGATGACCTGCTGATGCTGCTAGCCGATCAGGACCAGAAGATACATGGCCTCAAGCAACGCCTTAAAGACCTGGGAGAGACGGTTAGCGCAGACCTTAATTATTCTTATGGCTGGTGTTTACTAGTAAGACCAGTGTCCGTCATAGGGCTGCACAGCACAAATATGGCTAAAGTGATAATCCACCATACTGTTTGCTTAATATTGTAATCATGATTATTTGTGACAGACTGACCAATAGGCTCTCTGCATAATTGTAGTCCTAGGTTTACAGAAGCTGGCCTACCCATTTCCCGTTCAACTACTCTGCCCTACAAAGGCAGAGTGCAGTAACTACGTTTTGGGACACACCGACTTATTTGTGTCGCCCAACGGTCAAATTAGCCTTCATGATATTGGGGGATGGACAATTACCTCAAGAACAGATGAACAATCAGTGTAATATCACTTTTATATCTTTATCTCATTTGGCTGATAAGCTGTAACACTTTTAAACCCATTTTTTGGTGAAATTCGAAAACGTAGTTACTGCACTCTGCCTTTGTAGGGCAAACTGTTTTAACATGCTTCAGATTGGGCGATTGATTCAGAGATGATTCTGGATCTTTGACTTTTGTTGACATAGAAGTATTTTGAATGGTGGTGTAAAGATGTAAGTTGGCAAGTTTCAAAATTAACTGATTCAAGCGCAACCTCACACATGCCTCACTTATCTAGGAGGGAGGTTGTAACGCCACTGTAGTATTGTTTCTGTACTTGTAGTGGTGGTTATAGTAATATAGTAGTAGTGCATTGAATCCGGTGGGATCCCCATTAGTTGTGCAAGCAGCATTAATTGTAGTAAAATAAATAGTTCAGTATAAACAGAACGATCACTGTGCAGTATCTGTGCTCACCCTAGTTGGACTGTCCCTCTTTCCTTACAGGTTGAAGATGAAGATGACATTGATGCCAGGGACCAAACAGATGATGACGAGGAGGAGGATGAAGACTAGAGGCACTGAAGACAAAGAAAGGGAGAGAAAAGTGGAATTATGGCTGACAAAAATGACATTTAGTGGATGGGCCCAGTCCTAACACACTAGTTGAGAAACTGAAGGATAGGACTAATATTAAAGTGGTTTCTCTTGCAGGCTGCCATGCTATGTTCATTTCTTTCTCTTTACCCTCATCATCGCTGTCACCTGTCGTCCATTTTAATTGTTTGTACATTTTATTTCCAAGATGGAGGTGATTTCTAAGGATTGTTATAAATGAAAGCTCTATGAAACCACATTCTCAGTGCATTCATCTCTGCAACTTAAACCATCAACCTAGGAGGATACACTTGACGGATGTTGTTCAACCTTGTTTTATCCTGTACCGTGTTGTTGTCACATACTGTAGTTAGTGGCCCAGCAGGACTCAGTAAGTAAGTAGTGAGATAACTTCATCTGAAATTGTGTTACAATGAAGCAAATGTAAACGCATATTTTATATTGTTTCCCTTCACCGCCATTCATGGTTTCACTTCTAAAAATTACTCATCAAGAAGGCTTTTGGTGTCTTCAAGGACATGTAAAACAGAATGTGGCTGTTTTGATCGAACCTGTGAGCTTTCTGTATAGTAACTGTGTTGAAACGTCCATCAATGAGGCAGTAGCACATGGTAAACCTTGCTTATCTTCTGTGCCCTCAAGTTGGAAAAGGTAATTAACTATTCATCAAGCTGCAGCCAAGGGAAAACTATGGCTGGCAGGGCTATTTCCCCCGTACCTCTTTCACAGAGATATTTCCAGAGTTTACAAATACCATTTCTCTTTACACCTCTTCACCAAGTTAAGTGTACTTTACTCCAGTGGCTCAACTGGTTTCACTCTGGGACACAACTTCTGTGGACCCAAGGCATAAATTATATTTCTGTAAAGTTCTTTGGCTGCATCCTTGTTAGACCACTCCCTGACCCACTTTTGGTTCTGAAAACCTCTGGTTGATAAACACTGACTGAGCAGCACTACCAACTGTTCCATTTCACCTTGTCCCTCATGACATACTGCTCCACAAAATGCTGCAATACACTGAGAGAAAGTATGTAAAGACAAAAGATATTTTTTGCAACCTTTTGTCTGGTTCTGGCATCCAGCTTCTGTATAATATTGTGTAACTTATCAATTTATGAGCCACGTTGAAATGAATAAAGAATCTATGAATCTGTACTCTTAGAGGAAGAATTATAACCTATGTGTAAATATACATGTACGTACTGCTGTTACAGTCTGTGTTGAAACATAGGGTCATGTTTTTATTTGTAGAAGAGAGACTGTTTCTTTTCCCCGGTTACACTAACGGGATGGCAACATAACGAACACTCTCCCGACTAGATATACAGTAAGCCCCACAAACCTAAATTCTTTATAGCCTGTAGTTATCTCCGGCAGACCAGACGACCCAAAGACGAAGATTATATTTTCCTGTCTGTTTGCCTGTTTGCCAGTTATTGCTGGACCGATCTTAAGCCCATTTGTGCAAGACAAGATTTTGTGTTTTCTTCCAAACACGTTTTGCTAATAGCCTACTCATAGTCGTAGATGTTGTGTTCAAAACTCACACATAAGCCTCGTAAACCACCCCCTTCCGGAAAACGCGGCTTGTTCCACTTGGTTGGAAGGAACCACATTAACGCGGCAGCGGTAGGACCTGGTAAGGGTGTTCAGATATTGGACGGGAACCTCCACAGCTGTGCCAAAGAGGTAGCCACACCGCTGGTGTAGTGTGCCACCACAGAGGGAGGAAAAGGCAGACCGGCCAACCGATACGTGTTCGTGATGGTATCAACAAGCCAATGCAAAAGTCACTGTTTAGAAAGCTGCTGAACCAGAACCTTCTCGCTTGAGTCCAGGTGACATAAGTGTCCAAGCCAAGGCCCTTAGTGGGCACACTGCAGGCACCACGCATATCACCCTCACTCGAGGGATGGGTGTAGGCCGACACCCAAAGAGGGGTTAGGTCGTAGGGTGACACTCATTTTGTCAGGACCCACCCAAAAACACTGCACGAGAGAGTGCATGAAGCTCACTGATGCTCTTATTGGAGGTGATAGCCAACAGGTACGCCACCTTCCAGGAAAGGTGCTTGAGGGAAATAGAGTCTCAAAGCGCTGACAGCACCAGGCCGAGGTCCCATGTGGGAATCAGAGGAGCCCGCACTGGACGAAGGTATCTAACGCCCTTCATGAAGCGAGACCGTAACGTGTGCCTACTGCCCACCCATCGGTCCCTCTGGCCGGTCATCATGACAGGCCGAAATGGTGGTGTTTTCAGTATAGACACTACCTGGCCTGCATCCAGCAATGACTGCAAAAACTGCAGTATAGTCTGGACATTACAGCTCTCTGGAATGGGATCATGACTGTCTCACCACACACTAAACACATGCCAGATCTGGTCTGATAAGCTGTGTTAATAGCAGGGGCCCTGGCATTCTGCAATGTATGCACAACATGTCAGGTCTCAGAAGGAACATAACATTGCCCTCTATAAAACACTATCTGATTCATATTTAATCAGTCTATGGCATGGCATGTTTACAAGACACCTCCCTGTCCTGCCTGACTTCAAATGGCAGTTCTTTAAAACCAGCTATATAGCCAACAAACATGTCCAAGCATTTCAAGTACAGAACAGAACCGCTGAGCCTGTGAGGGAATGATGTGAAATGAGATAAAGGCGGTTCACACCTGGTTATGGTAAACCACCTCACGCCACTGGAAAGGAGTGTGAATACTTCTCATGCAGCAAACATCTTGTTAATATGCCATGTGTTCCACAGAGAGCAGCCCTGCACTGTTGCCAAGGCTTATTATCTCCTCCCTCCACGCTCTGGCTTTCCACCTTGCTAGCCAGCAGTGATGGACAGTAACAGTACTTTTGACTCTACATTTCTAGGAATGGAAAAAGTACATTATGAGGGGGCATGGTGGCACAGCCGGTAGTGCTGTCGCCTCACCGCTAGAAGGTCCTGGGTTAGATTCCCACAGGGGACGCTGTAGGCGCTGGGGGCGTGTTCTCTCCACTGCGTCATCAGTGCCCATACCCTAGGTCGTGTTGGCAAAAGGGCCTTTCTGTGTAGAGTTTGCATGTTCTCCCTGTGTCTCCTAGGGTAGGTAGGTCCCTCACAAAAAACATGCCGTAATCCTGGTCTCGATACTGCCTCCCCCTGTCCAGCCAGGGCACCTGATAGAGGAGAAAGGAACTGGTTGGAATAACGTGTTCCTTCCACAAGCTAAGTCCAAATGGGGAAACTACCCCCTGTCTGGTAAAAACAACTTGGACCCTCATTCATAGAAGGAAGTATGAGGTCAGTCCGTTGTCAGTCCCAGGTTGGCAGAGAGAGTGTAGTGCCCAGGATTACATTAGACAGACACCAGGTGAAAAATGGGTTACAAAATCGTGGGAGAACATTTTTGAGAGACAAAAAAAGGAAAAGGTACATTATTAATTATTATGATTCTGCCTATGTGGCTGTCTTTTTGCAGTGGTTTTCTATGGGAACAGAGTGTTTTGTTGTCATTGCACATGCAGCTTTCTGTGTGAAAACTGTTCCCATTGAAAACCATTTAAAACACACAATGTTTTGTGCCAGGGACCCCAAGAAGGGAAGCGCGGCACAAATTGACACGCTATTTCTTTATAACCAATTTATAAAGTGGTTAAAATGATTGTGATGCTGTATTAACACATTTAGCTGGGGATCCCCTGGAACAGCATAAGGACCCCACTTTGAGAACCACTGCTTTAGGGACCTATTTTCAAAACCGAGAAGAATGTACAGATGGATTTTATATTTTAAAAAGTCCTCCAATCCGATCCACTAAAAGCCTTGGTTGAATCTAGTACGTAGGTAAATGACATACTCACAAAAACATGTATCTACCTTTCACAAAGACTTTAATAATCTCACTCGCATGTTTTTTATTAGGCTTGAATGAAATCCGTTCATCCAGATCTGACTGTGTTGTGTGTTAAATCTTTTATAAGTGTAAGAACTATTCACAATCATAAACAATTACATGCATTCCGGGAACCAGGTGGGAAGTTGTGTTTTACATTTAGTTGTGTAGGAATGTGTCCTTCTACATTATGCTTTCAGTTGTTATTGAATAGGCCTATGTTATCTTGGTAAGGACCTTGAAGAGTGGAGCCTTCCTGGTGCTAGGCCTATAGTTTAGGCCTACCAATTAAATACAGTTTTAGTTAACCTGTTAACCTCTCTCTTTGCTATGCTTCTATTTGTATTATCTTAGCTCTTTATGAATGTGAAATTGGAACCACTCCTCTTAACTGTTGTCGATACATGACAAAGTTATGGACAGCGATTACAGTGTTATGGGGCTGTGGAGACAATTTGCTTCTAATTTGGTACCATTTAACATCCGGACTTGCAAGGTGCACCATTGCTCCGATCCACACCAAACTTGGCACAAACACTTAACCCTACTGTGTCAGGGGACCCCGGGGGCCATGTTGTACAGTACAACCCATCTTACTGCTGTACCTGGTAGCAGTAAGATGTCAGGGCGCACCTTTGTTCCGGGGGTCTGCCATGACAATAGGCACACACACACACACACACACACACACACACACACACACACACACACACACACACACACCCCTCCCTCTCTCCAGTGTCATTCCCTCCCTCCCTCCTGCAGCGGCTGTCAGTGTTGAACATTTCAAATGGCCATAACTCTGTGAGCATTGCTCTGATCAGTGCATTGTAGGACTAGATTTGAAGTCTGTGTAGTGCTGAGAATACAATAAGAGGTGAAGGGATGATACTCAAATCAGTGGTCATCTATTACTCAAAAGCCTCCAATCTTCCTGTAACGACTGTATTTTAACTCTAAGGGAAGACAAATCCCCTTAAATGTGTTTGTGTACATGAACTTAAAGACATCAGTTGATACCAGTGAGTGACTGTGGTGAGTACAATACAGGAGGTGCATTTATAATAATACATTTATAGCAGGTTGAATGAGATGAATACTCTAACCTGATTTAACAGAGTATTTAAAACACAATGGTGTCTGTAAATTTACTTAGGTAAGTTGAAATGAAATACTTAATTATCCAGTTCTGCAGCTGATACTACTTTTACTACTAGCCTACACATTTGCATCCAGTTGAATTCTGAGGCTATGTACAGGTACATTTTTGTGTGGGATATGGGCAGCAAGCCTTGCAAATCATTCCATTCTAACTGGAAGGTGCACAATTAAGCTACTAAAGGCAACATTTTTCCAAGTTTGTTCTAATATGCAGAATCTAAACCATTGTGTGAGCATATAGCCGTTTGTACCAAATATGTGAAAGCCAAGTAGGCCTATGGTGTGCATAAGGCTGTCATAACAGAGTAAAGGCCCATTCCCACTGGGCCAGATAACAGATACAAAAATCTCTTTCTCCAGATATTTTTCCATTCAAAGTGGATGGTACATACAGATAAAAATGTTTTTGCCACAGATAAAAGTATCTGTGGCAAATATCTGTGGTAGATATTTTTTTATCTGTATCTACCATCCACTTTGAGTGGAAAAATATCTGGAGAAAAAGATTTTTTTATCTGTTATCTGGCCCAGTGGGAATGGGCCTTTAAGGTTGTTGACAATTTCCATTTGTAGCCTATATAAAACCCATGTTGGACAATTAAACTTTGAGAGATTATGCGTTATTTGGACTGGGTTAAATAAATGTTTTAACTAAGCTATCAAAACTGTAAAGTACCGTGACCTTGTTGTCCGGGATGAAAGTCACAGTCTGCTGTCTGCGTGTTGATAGACCTTTAAGTCAACGGTCAACTTCATCATCCTCCACGAACTGGCCGCAGATCATTATAACAGACATTAGGTCTGATGTACAATATGTTTGTTGGGGAGATGCCTCGCCCCACCCCTCCCTCTCTTCAGTAGTCCCCATTCCCTCCCTCCCTCCCTCCTCCTCATCCCTGCCCTTCATCCTCCTCCATGAATCCGTAGTCACAAACACACTTACATCTCTTGTCTACTACGGGTGTAAAGCTCTCCAGTCTCCACCAGTGCATGTGTTTTTACGCTCATAACTGCTCCACTCGCACCGCTCATAACGGTTCATGAATGACCGTAGGACTGTTGTGTAAAAACGACCTGTCCCTTTATTGGCGTCAAACCGCAGGGGGCAAAACTAGGAGGGAACCAGGGGGTCCGGTGGTCCACGCACCGTCCGTCCACCTCTGGTCTGGGGGACATTATTGCCACCTGCCGACACATCTTGCATGACCCTGTCAAAGGTAAGCGATCACTTGGACTGGACATAGACGGGGTGTTTTAGTCCTTCCTGCCAGCTAGGTGAGGTGCCGCGTACTGCAGTTCATTCATAAATCTCTTACGTTGTTGTTTTGGAGGTCGAGCCAGTGTAATTTAGTTGCTTTATATTTATCGCGTGTCTGTGACCACTGACCAGGCATCATCACCATGCGGGTGTGGTGTATCTGGCTTCTAGTGAGAAAGTAATCATAATCGTAAAGCTGACTTTGTGGGAAGGGGGATATGTAGCCTACATAACTTTATAATATAGCAATAATTATTGTTGTTCAGTAATTCTGCTATAGCAGCTACAAATTGTCGTCTGAACGGGTTATTGGTGCATAATATCCAACCAGTTTCAACTTTCATCGCCAGATGGTTCGGGACGGCCGAGTCTATTGTCATTGCTTGCTTTTGTGTGTGGATGGACGTAAACACACTTACGACAACAGAAAAGCCGTTTGAAAAGCATGCGCTTAATGACCCGCGTCTAATGTTGACCATATGTGAAGTGGTAGTGAATGGGACCTGTTACCGCCTCTCTATCTGTACTGCATGGTACACCACTTATCACAAACAATTGGCCATTTAAGTGCGTTTTAGGACAGGAGGAGATTTACAAACCAGAAAAGTTCAGCACAGCGTTTGGGAGAGAGTGCCAGCCTTCCACTCTGAAAACCTAAACGCTTTAACAGATTGTCACTCACTCGTGCAAGAAAGAAAGAGTAATGTGTTCAAAGTGTTACCATTGTGTGGTAATGATTTGGAGGCAACTAGCCTACACGTGCAGAACAGAAGCTTGATGCAAGCAGCAGCAAATTTAACTGAGTGTACTTTAGGTCCTGTCATCTACCCAGCCCAGGAGTGAACTCTTGCCAAAATAAGCATTAAGATAATGGGATGTCTTATCAAGGGCACACGTCATGTCTTTGGTCTGACAAAACAAAATCTCCAGTCCTACCGCCTGTTTGCAGCTGTTTTTGAAAAAGTCAAAAGGTCAAAAAAGATGGGTTAACATCTTGACTGAGGCTGCTGCACAAATAGCATATCGAAATCACAATAATGCTGAATGCAAATAGTTTATATTTGTGTAGAGATAAAGATCTAAATGTCCATTGTAATTCATATCACAAATGTAAATGTTAGGACAAATAGGCCTCCTTCTGAGATATGTTTTTTCTTCTTCAGTATTGTGAAATATAATGGGGGAGGCGGGAGCCAATGGCATAGTGGTTAAGGCACAAACCACATAGGCTCTAATGTAGCTTGTTCGATTCCCAAGCCTGACGGCCGTTGCTGCGTGTCACTCCTTTCTCTACCTGTTTCCTCTCTCTCTCTAGTCTCTACTATACAATCCAAATAAAGGCAGAAAGCCAGAAAAGCGCAAACATTTCTTAATATAAATATATATAATATATAGAAAGTATTTTTGCAATATATAGATTGACTGGGGGACTGTTGCTGTCACACACTCACAGATTGTTTGGGTTTGTGAATATGGATAGGCTACTGCTACTTTTGCACCCCCTGTCCCAGCGAAAACAGCACTTTGATGTGAGGCTATAAAATACTTGGCCACATATCTTGTGGCATGTTATCACTCAGACTGTTAACACATACCTGAGATTCTCCAAGGTTTTACACAACCAGGATGAAATGTAGGCCTATATGTCCCACCACTGCTTGTGGCTTTTCAAACTTTTAGTGCTTCTCACTGAATGTTTAATGTTAAAAAGGGGGGGGGGGGGAGACAGTGGCTCATTTATCCCATTTGCATTTGCAATTAGTTTAGTTACAGTAATGTGGACAATGTGCTGCTATCTATGTATATCTGCATGCCTTAGAAGCAATAGAGGTAAAGTTACCGGTAACTCATGTACCAGACAGTCACAGGTATCAAAGTCCTTGCTACTGCACTAGTAATGGGTGCTTTCAATTGAAGGTGTGCCATTGAGCAAACATGCCCTTGAACTCTGGAATTCTGAAAGGCAGACAGTTCTTTCACTCAGAAATGTAGTGATGGTTCTGTTGTTGTAAGCAATAACTTGTGGTAACTTACGTTCAATGTGCATTTAAGACAACATTTAGGCATTTAACTGACACTCTTATCCAGCAGCTAAGTGAGGGAGCAGGTAGGTGTTGTGCTTGATGCTGTTACAGGGATCGAATGTGTGACATTTAAAATGTTCACCTATAATGACATGCCCAAGATAGGGACGCCTGGTTAAAAGTAGTCAAAATATTGTAGTTTTTCTGCACAAAGTACTAATGTAATAATACAAAAAAGATATAACTTTGTATTGTTGTATACAGTACAGTATATATTGCTATAATAATGTGTGGTTGTCACAAAGTCCTAAGACACACATGGCCTTGTCTCACAGCAAATGTAACCCACTGGGCTACGTAATAAAAGACTAATGTCTTGAGTCTTAAAGACTCATGTAGCAGGCTGTACATGTATTCCTTTGGATGCTACTCTGCTATGATTCATATAGACATTGGTTGACATTTACCCATACACATGATGTGTGCAATAGGTCCAACTGCCTGTGTAGAAACCAAGGAAGAGTGGGGTTGTTGAGAGTTTATGTATGGTCACTGGTTCAGTTAGTATCAGTTCAATCACTATGATTTACCGTGAGTGGTACTTGAGATGCATGGTCCTCAGTAGTATTGACTTTGTAGAAGGTAGTGAAGTTTATAAGGCATCCATGGAACGCTGTCTGTAATCAACACAGAGGTGTAAAAATCAATCCTAAAGGGCGGTGTGTCATTATGTCATTATGTAACCCGGTCAGATTGTGGACACTGATTGTTTTCCTTATGTTGCTGGGTAACATGCTGCCAACTCATTGATGATTGGTGCTGTGTGTGTTTTTGCAATTAATTGTGAAATTCTAGCAGTCCAAAGAGGGAACGGCAGAGTTGCCCAATCGGACACTCCGAATAAAGTCCACATTTGTGGTCCCCAGGGCTTTACTTTAGAAAACCATCTGTTTCTGCCTGTTGCGGATGATTACTGTACTTGTGCTGACAATGGTTAGGAAATCCCTAAAATACTCTTATGTAACCTGCCTGCCTGCGCACGTGACCTGACGGACCACACGCTGTCATTGTCACACACAAGGGCAAACACAATGATCTCATAATCATGCCATTAACCCCCTACCACTGTGACTACTCCACACACGCGCACACACACAGAAACCACCACGTATACACAAGCAATCAAGCATACATACGGTACACACTACACACATACTACGCATCAATATGTGCATACATCACTACACGTATAGACACACTGCACATAACACACGTGCGTGCACACACACACGCACACACACACGCTGTCGTTTGTCATTACTGGACATTAAGGACATAATACATCTTTTGTTGATGTGACATAATGCTTTGGCTGTGTTGTTTGTTTCTTTTTGTCATCATATTTTGTTTTGTCGACTCATTTACTGTTGTGTTTTGCATTGTAATGTCACCAATCAGAGCTGCATGTTACTGACATGACAGCTGTCCAACTGTCAGGGATTAACTGCTGCTTCTCGCACGTGTGTGAGCGGGGGATACTGAGAGGATTAGTCAAAAAAGAGAAAATCTGTGGATTTTGTCAGTGCCAAGCACCCAGTGTCCAGATACTGTGTATCTTATATATACATTCCTCTAAGAGCCGCATCCCACTTCCAAGCCCATTCACGCCCCCTTTACATCGACTTCAACTCATAGGTAGAGCGTACGGTGTTGGTAGAACGTAAGGAACTAGAATTTCGCCCGCCTTCGGCGGGCTCATCCTAGTGCTCACATGCACACACGCACAGCTGCTCCAAGCCATGTTGCCCACAAAAAGCACAGTAATGCTTCTCTCTCTGTGTGCGCGCTTCTGCACTGACTGTGCCTGTGAGGGGCACGTGCCTCTCTCTCTCTCTCTCTCTCTCTCTCTCTCTCTCTCTCTCTCTCTCTCTCTCTCTCTCTCTCTCTCTCTCTCTCCACGTGCTTCTGCACTGATAGTCTCTCGGAGGGGCTGCGCTCTCTAGGGGCTGTGTGTGTGTGTGTGTGTGTGTGTGTGTGTGTGGCTACGCCCCCCTCGGTTGAAATAGGATCCGCCGGTCCCATAGCTGGGAATGAGCCAATGGAGGGCGGTCACCATGGCGACGGGGGGCGAATCAGCGGACGGCTGTGCCGTGCATTCTACCGACATCTGAGCTAGCTATGAGTTGAAGTCGATGTAAAGGGGGCGTGAATGGGCTTGGAAGTGGGATGCGGCTCTAAGAAAAATGTAATAGTAGATACCGCCCATAACTCTATCATTGGCCCCCCCGTTGCCATGGTGACCGCCGTCCATTGGCTCGTATTCCCAGCTATGGGACCGGCGGATCCAATTTCAACCGAGGGGGGCGTAGCCAGAACACACACACACACACACACACACACACACACACACACACACACACACAAAAATAGCTAATAGTTAGCTCACAACTTTCCACTTTTCTCTTTCACCTCAATCGCAGTAACATCCGTATACACCACGTCATCGCATCACCATTTTTTTTTCAAAACTTTTTTTTTCCCAATTCTTTTATTTTAATTTTTTTTTTTCTCAAAAATGTTTTTTTCTCAATTTATTTTTATTTTTATCGAATAACAAAGCATAACAGACACCCCTGGTCTAGAGATTTAAAAAAAATCACATCTAGTGTGAATTGAGAGGTGCAATATTTTAGTGAAGAAAGCATAAAGTAATTGACGTCACAGACATAACTTGTCGTGTCGTGTTTGCACCACTCACTTTGCACAGGTGTTTTTTTTTTAATAAATACACATAAGTAGCCATATACAGGGAAAACGAGACAGAAAAAGACAGAATTAAGGGCAATTCTACAAATAGACAGATAGATAGAGAATCACACCAGCCAATACTAGTAAGACGCCTCAGGGCGATATTGTGACAATTGGCCATCTGACCAGTGATGTATATCGGACCAGTTACCCATATATAGGAGACCCCTGCATGATAGTCAACAATGTTATGTCATTACCAAATATGGGCATTCCCAGATATGTCCTTATATTGGGGCAGGGATCTCCATATATGGGCATAAATAATGTTAATTAGTAAAGCCACAAGCAGGGCCTCGGCGAGTTAAGGGCCATTTATAGTTACGTATGGTTGATTTTGTGTACGTTTTGGGTGAGAGTACGTACAGTAAATCCGTTGACATGCATAGTTCCTCTACGTTATGTACGTGCCGACCTGCTCTCCGTTGGGCCGCACGCCACATTGTGCCTCGCAGCACAGAACAGAATAGCTAACAAAAGCGAAGCATTAATATGTAGAACCACAGAATTCCTTGACCCAGCGTGGTAACAAGTGGTAACAGTCTGGACCGGTTCTGCTCTGTCTGGGGAAATCTCGATTTTTCGACATGTCAATTGTTCGACGGCCCGCAACTTCGACGCGGCGATAGTTCGACTATGGGATCGCAAGATGGGTTTGCATTAAAGGGCGGGGCATTCATTCCCTATTTACATTGTTCCCGAGTTGGCCAGGGTGCCGACTAGACGCTCGGCCGCGGCCGAGCTTCTAGTTATTATAACTAGACTAGAAAGTGTGGTTGCCGACGTGACTATATTCTGCAGCAAGCTAACCGTCGACCAATATTCAAGCTATAGCACCACTCCCAAATGTTTTTATTTGCTTTTGCTTTCATCTTCTGTGCCACTGCCGTTTCCAGTGGAAATGCTAGCCGAATTGACCTGCCTATTGATTCAAGGTAAAAATCTGTTTATCTAGAAAAATAAAGTTTCCCTTGGACTACAGTGTGTTGCCCTGTTGGGCACATGGGGAGTGGAGAGGTGGACCTACTTTACTAATGTACATGTGTTTGTGTTCACTCTCATCGACTCCAGAAGCCTAATGTGGACCTTAATGGTCTAACTCCAGAACATGACTGTCAAATCTACTGTAATATGTATAAGGTGTGTGAGTGACATCGTAATGCTGTAGCTGCCTGAGTCCTACTCACACTATCAAATCCTGACCCTTACGATGTACCGGTATATGCTCTCAGAGACATTTTACTGTGGACTATGGTAATATTATTGATTTTGTGTTTGTGCTATGGCCAGCACAGAATTAAGGCCCAGATTATAGTGAATTGATTTCATTTGTTAGTATTTTGGGTAGGTTTCAGCTACAATATTCCGTCGTCTAGACAGCCCTGCCTTGTTCTTGAATTTAGAAGGGATTTATTGGTTTGGTGCAGAATTACCAAGGTTGAAACGGTCTGCTGAGAATGACCTCCCTTCAGCCACCATGCTTGCTATAGCAGTGCTATAATAGCTCGGGGAACACAGTGGGCAGAGGAAGTGTGTGTCTGTACAAACACACATCAATGTCTCTTGACAAACACATTAGTGTTAGCGAGTCAGCAAACCGCCAAGGCAGGGCTGTGTATGGGAGTATCACAACATGCTAACGATGTTAGCTAATGGGCATGATGTGATTAGTATTGGCATTGAGCCTGAGAGCAGGGTGTGTGTGTGTGTGTGTGTGTGTGTGTGTGTGTGTGTGTGTGTGTGTGTGTGTGTGTGTGTGTGTGTGTGTGTGTGTGTGTACTACTATACTAATTTAGATGGTGCAGGTAGATTGTGGTACAAGGCAAGTTAATCCCCTAGTGGCAAGAGAAAGAAAGTGAAACTCACCGTGACTACTGTTGCTATGGTAGCATGGATGTCCTTAGCTAGTGAAAGTGAAGCCTAATGTATACTGCACAGTACAACGTGTCGCTCTCTGTGTGATCTATGAAGTATAAATTAGGAATTGACACCCAAATTTTGCTGTCTTTTGTTAAGTTATGCATCCGTGTTGTCCCCAGGTTCTGCTGTCTTTTTGACAATTTGAGGGTCAAGTGAAAAAAAGAATATGATGACTAAGTAGACAGAGACATTGGTGTTTTGTGTTACAGCATGCTTATTTTGAGTTCCTATAACCTGTCTGCACTGCAGGACAGATAAATAAGAGGTGCATAAAGGTGTACCTTTACAATGGCTGACACTGTAGCCATATGATGGCATAATAAGGATCATTATGCGTTGCTTGCCTCTTACAGCGTTTCTTATCGTTCTGCCTGCTGAATAATTGATCAGTGCTTTGCAGCTTTGTCAATTAAGAACAAAGGAGATTCAACAGAGGGAGGTTGTTTATTTTGCATCTAGCTATTAAGAATCACTGTCAGATACTGTTAAATTCTAACATTTCTCTTTGTAGCCAAATTCATTTTAAAATGACATATTGCTCTCTGCATACCAGCAAGTAATGTTTTTTATTTTATTTTTTCGACAGTGCCCGCCAGGGGATATACTGCAATTGTAAACATCTTAGCCTATCTCCAGTGTAGCTTAACAATGTCATAATTAATAGCATTAGAATAAGTCTTTACTATGACACATGCATGGCTGACTCATTTGTCATAGGTTATAGAAGTGTCAAGGAGTCCCTTTAAGCCTCTAGTTCCCTACTGTAAGCTCTGCTAACTAATATGTTAGTGAGATAATTGAAAAGCGAGAGTCCCTCTATAGGCCTCACTGTATGTAGGACTCTCATTCAATTTAGCTATCTTCTTTTCTTTTAGATTTTTCGTTTTTTAGTATAGAGCAGGGATGTTCAACGGGGGGTCCGCCAGCTTGTAGATCGGCAATTTTCCGTAAAGAGGTTTGGTATAGGGGTAAAAAAGAGCAGCCCAAGTACAAGTTATTGAGGGTTTAAGTGGTTAGCTGCCTGTAAATAACATGAATCCCAACACAACGCTACACCTTGACAGTACTGTTAAAGGAGTCTAGTATGAAGCTATCTTTGAAAAGGTTTAATATGCATAATGTAATACAATTTGAAACAATATGTAGTGGGGGTGGGGGGTCCCTGCTTCACCTCTCTCTCTCAGCTAGGGGGTCCTTGGCCTAAACATAGAGTAGAGATGCAAAAAACCAAGACGATCAGAGACATGCCAGACATGACATGAATCAAATCCAACCCAGGGTCCTTGCATCTCTCAAGGAGCATGTTGTCCGTGCACTAACAGGCTGAGCCACCAGGCACCCCCATGTCTCTGTATTTGTATCCTTCCGGTCTCTGTCTGTCTCTCAGGGTAATGATGGTCATTATCTGCTGTGTGCACGCCATCCTTCCCTCATGTGTCCGTCTCGGCCCCTCTTACTGTAAGTCAATAAAGGCATTGATTTGCTCTTCAGCTTGACTATCTAATCTGATATTTGTCTTTGCACTGATGGGGAGCAGAGCTTTGTCTGCGTGCCTACGGTACATTTGTGTGTGTGTGTGTGTGTGTGTGTGTGTGTGTGTGTGTGTGTGTGTGTGTGTGTGTGTGCGTGTGCGTGTGCGTGTGCGTGTGTACTGTTTGAGTGCATTAATACAGCTTGATGGGTTCTAGTAGTAAGGGAAGAGGAATCATAATAAATTGTGTTCATTGTTTTGTGAGTGCATGTGGATGTGTGTGCACTGACCATGAAGGCTTGGGCCTACACTTCTATCTGTGTATTTGTTCTGGGTATGTGAGTTAGAATACCAACCAGGTGTTGCTATAACTAAATGATTGCATGACTATGATCTAATTCAAACATCTGACAATGATTTTTATTATGAACTAGATCATGTCATAATCTAACAACATCTACTGAATATCCTCAATGTTGACTGCATGTAAAGTTGGAATTTAAGAATGTGTTCTTTATTGAATGAGAATGTCAGCAAAGTTTGTGTGTGTGTGTGTGTGTGTGTGTGTGTGTGTGTGTGTGTGTGTGTGTGTGTGTGCGTGCGTGCGTGCGTGCGTGCGTGCGTGCGTGCGTGCTTCGTGTGTGCGTGTGTGTGAGTGTGAGTGCGTGTGCTCACACACGTTTTTATTGTACACGATGTGTATTGAGCCTCAAGTACGCGGATCTATCCTCATTCCTCATGTGTATTTCTTTCCTAATTTTGCTCTTAACTCTTGGCTGAACCAATATATTCTTGGCTGTAAAAGCAGTCACTCAATCCTGAGCTGATGTAAGTGTTTTGTCCCAATACCGCTGAATGTGAAGCGTGTCAGGTAGCTGTGTCCATGCAGGCCTTCAGTGAATCATCTATGAAGGCATGGAGTCCATTGCACAGGCATGCTGACACGAAGTGACTCAATGCATAGAGAGTTAGATCATAAATTAATCACACGTTGTCCCTTTGCAGTGGTGGAAAAAGTACTCACATGTACTCTGTAACAAGAAAAAGTCAGGAATTCAAAATGCACTTGAAAAAAAGTATGAATGTATTGGCATCAAAAAGTACTTAAAGTACCAAAAGTAAAAGTACAAAATGTTTGAAAATAGCAGATCTACAAGCACACAACGTGTCGCATCGCGATGCGTTGTGAGCATGTATGGAGCTTATTTTTTTTATAAAACATTTTCGAAACATTATTTTTATTTTAGCATCCGTTTTTCAAGAAAAAGTTGACTATAGCTCCTTTAAGTAAAAGTACTTAGTTACTTTAGACCACTGTCCCTTTGTAATATACACAGTAAGATCCTCAGGGTTAATTTAACTCTGAGAGTGTAAACATCTAACCAGATGGACCCTTAAGGCACTCTCAGAGTTACAAATGAATGAAGGAACACCGAGGGTTTTACTGTGTGTACATCCATCTGGTACGAGGTGGCTCCTTTCCATTACAGGTTCATCACCGACGAGTGTTTATGCGATGAACAGTGAAGACCTCATCAGATGCTTTACTTCCTACATCACTCAGACGCCTCCTCATTAAGTTTAATGCTTCCTGTGATGTTCTTTACGCACAACAAAAGTCAAAAGAGCAGTAAATGTGTACAGTACAGTAAATCTCCCATGTCGTTGCATCAAATCTACGGTACAGTAATGGTTGGTCTAGAAGAGGATTAGATGGTACAGTATATTTATACTGTTTGATAGCATTTACTACTAGTAAGACACCTGAGGGTGATATGCGACCTCAGGGTGACATGCGACCTCGCACTAAAGGGCGAGGTCGCGCCAATTCTTGACCCTCTGACCAACCACAGCGTTTCTCTGACGATTCTACAGTAGTTGTTGTCATTCTGGGGGGAGTTTGTTCATGTTTTTGTGAGGGTATCAACCCTAGGAGACACAGGGAGAACATGCCTAGGGCCTTTCTGTGTGGAGTTTGCCTAAACATGGAGATGTGGTACAGAATGACTCATATATGGGCATAAAAAGTATGTCATGTGACATCACTTCTTTTACAGACAGTCAGACAGACAGCCATTGACTCCGGCCTAACTTCACATGGCAAGATGCACTTGCAGTTTGTGTACAGCAGAATGCAGTGAAATAACGGCATCACAACTAAAGTCCTTCAATCTATTTCCAAATCTACACCCTTTCGAAATGTATATATTCAATATTACAAACCTACTCATGCAAGTCTGAAACGATGCAAGTTGAGAATACATTCACCACCGGTTGTGAATGTGCAATATACTCTTGTTGCCTGATATACTTGGACCCGTTGTCAGCTCCACGCTCATTGTGTTTTTCTTGGCACTGCCGATTTCGTTTGCTGCACCCATGTGCACAGATCCCTTTAAATGTTTCATTGTACACACAAATGTGACGCAAAACTCAGCCAATCATTAAAGCCTACGGGTGGGGTTGGCCAATTAGGGAGGCTGGTGTTGCCCACCCCACCCCAAAAGACATACATAGATTCAGAATGTCCTGCACAGACCAGCAGAAAGACATACAGATATTCGTGTTTTTTGCGTTCTCGGAAACCGTAACACGCTGTCATCATTTATATCGGTGATGCGGCACAAACACTACGCAAAGCTCATCCAATCAGTTATGGCGACAGGTCAGGTTGGCGTGCGTGTGCTTGCTGTTCTTTGTCAGGTTGAAACTAGTGCAGATGCAGATTCCTAGCCAAGAGATTGCACCAAAATACTTACTCACAGTTTGGCTTGTTAAGACACATGGGCAGATTACGATCTTAAGTTTCATTAGGCTATTGCTCTTGTGAGATCTTCATTGTCTTCATTGACATTGTGTGTGTGTGTGTGTGTGTGTGTGTGTGTGTGTGTGTGTGTGTGTGTGTGTGTGTGTGTGTGTGTGTGTGTGTGTGTGTGTGTGTGTCGTGTTTGTGTGTGTGTGTGTGTGTGTGTGAGAGAGAGAGGGAGAAGTATTTTTCATTAGATAAACTTCATATGAGTTTATAAAATACCATGTGGTTTCTTGTGCCAGCCAGCTGATAATTCAATAATTGCACTGTTTCTTACATTAGCTGCTGTTGAGGAGCACCTGACTTTGTGTCAAAATGACCGTCATAATATCAGTCTACGAATCATCTTACTGTTAATTTCAAATGAAAACTCTCCAGACATATTACCACACATGACATACGTTGCAGGGGCTTAAGCATGCACATACCACATGTAAATAAGGATACAGTCCCTCCCACAGCTGGCCCGTGCTGTGGCTCTTTGAGACAACTCTCTCCTGCACTGTCTGTCTCTCTGTTCACTGTCTGTCTTAAATTATGCCTAAAATGCACACACAAAAAAAGAGAAATGGCCAGTGATTCTTTGAACTGTGATATTACATGCAAAACGGGTATGTTGTGTGTGTGTGTGTGTGTGTGTGTGTGTGTGTTAAGCTAGTTACGACACAGGATCATTTAGCAGTTTCAGTTTAAAGATTGAGATCGTAGAGATTTAATTAAACGTTTGTGAACGCTGATCTTGTTGTTGAATCTTGAGGTAACTTGAGGTAACCCACTTAAGACATTCCATATTTCACATCAACATCTACAGCTGGTCTTCAGCTGCCCATAGTGTGATCTATTCTCTGACATCATCTAAATCAAAATCTTTAATAGAAGCCTTTCACAGAATGTTTGTTGACTGTTGAGTGGTCAGGGCTTACACGTTACATGTCACCATGTTGGAGAAATGACAAGGAAGAAAAATGGTAATGTTATCACCGGTTCATGTCTGTTCTTTGTTCCTATTTTTGCATATACTACCGGTATATCGTTTTGTTTTCAACATCGCTTACCCAAAGCATTTGGTACCTTCCTTGTTCAATAAGGGAGGAACAAGTGATAAAATTACAGCTTCTGTTTTTGTGTTGTTGTTTTTTGACAACTTCCACATATCAGTAAGGCTTAAGTCTAGTCGGCTGACCTATTGATAGTACATTTGTTTTAAGAATAAAATGACCTGAAAGTTAATGGTGAATCAGCTGGTGACCTAAAGTGTGCGTTGCACACTGCCACACATCCAAACCAACCTGGGGAGCAACATGCAAATCCAGGACAAATATGAAAAAAGGTTCAGCGCCGTATTTTGTCAGTGGCGGAAGAAGTACTCAAATGTTTTACTTAAGTAAAAGTATAAATACCCTATATTGTAGTCTGTAGTCTGTTACAAGTTCGGTATTCAAAATGTACTTACTAAAAGTACAAAAGTATTGGCATCAAAATGTACTTAAAGTACCAAAAGTAAAAGTACTCATTATGCAGATTGCAGAAGGTCCTATATAAAGTTTTCAAATTTATAAAATTATAAAAATCCTTTGAAAATAGCAGGTCTACAAGCTCACAACGTGTTGCAATTCAGTAATTATAGCAACTAAAGTTTTCAAATAATTGTAGTGGAGTAAAAAGTATAATATTTGCGGGGAGTAGAAGTAAAAGTACTGACATTTTTAAATACTCCAGTAAAAAAGTAAAAATGCCTCAAATGTAGGTAGACAGGAAACAGGGCGAGATGGGGAATGATGACATGCAGCAATGTGCAGGGGCGTCAAAAGGGGGGGGAGTAGGACTGAGTTAAGCCCCCCCTATGAATGTTCTTCATGTCCACACTGAATCCTTGTCCCCAGGGCCCAGAATTTGGTGCAACACCCCTGCCTATGTGGTATGCGCCTGGACGGCTAGGCATACTTGAGTACATTTACTTGTTACTTTCCACCATTCTATTTTGTGCAGAAGGCCTGGCATGACATTCTTCTGGGAAGTAGTCAACTACTGATTTTCTCTGTCAAGGAGTCATGTAGGCAGAAATGTTGGCCTATCTGTTTGAGATGGATATTTCTGTTTACATTGGACTACAATAGGACCACAGATGACTTATGCAATGTTTGCCATGCACTTAAATGAGCGTACGAGTTCTACCCTCATTTAAGTGCATGGCAAATATTCCACACATGTACAATTTGTCCCCTGTTGGTGAATGCTTGGATATTCGCATCTTAAATATACACATTAAGAGACATCAATCTCAAATTAACAATATAAAGCAACAGAACGTATGTACAACAATAGCCTCAATAGCATAAATGTAATCTGGCTCAACATTGGCCGACCACAGATGAGATTACAACTATTGACATGTACGGTACCTACTCAGTTGATCCTTTACTCAAATAAATGAAAACTGTTTTAGCTTGATTTGTCAATACTTCTTTTTTGGCAGCCTGTAAGTCCAACTAAACCAACAACAAAAGCCCCCAAAACAGGCAGCAGCAGAAGACATGATTAAATGAAAGTATTAAGAGATATGCAGATACTGTTGCATCACACAGTAACAGGATTTTACATGACTGTGATGTTATTAAAGGTGATGTTGTTAAGTGATGTTTATTTGGTTAATTTCTTTGTTTGTTAAAAAGTTAAAGCTCTATAGAGGAGTTGCAAACAGCTACTTCCTGGCCTTAACAGCCCATACATCCAAACAGCAAAGTCCTATCTGATTGCATTAAACAACGTTAAACAATGCTAAACTCACTTTGCCACTCACTT
>NC_137812.1:51982921-52085421 GCF_963921795.1 Nannobrachium achirus
TTCCATTCATATCGCCACACCCCGTCCACCATACTCCTATATTAGTTAAACATTACTTTTGTCAGGTTGTATATTCGTACAGCCATAAAAATCAGCCAAGGAATATCTGTAGTTTTATCTGTAGAAGTGAATGAATGGAGCTGTATCTCAGCGACTCTTAAGTTTATATAAAATTAAAAGAATGATTATTGCATGAAGATTATGTGTTGACATTAGGTGTGTGTGTGTGTGTGTGTGTGTGTGTGTGTGTGTGTGTGTGTGTGTGTGTGTGTGTGTGTGTGTGTGTGTGTGTGTGTGTGTGTGTGTGTGTGTGTGTGTGTGTGTGTGTGTGTGTGTAACCATGCATTATGCATAAGTGTGTACTACATACCATGATAATAAGAGGAACAACTTAATTTGTATTGATTTAAGGACAGCTCAAATGGGGTAAATATGAAAATAAACACACAAACGCAGGCACATGCACGCACACACGCACGCACGCACGTACGCACGCACGCACACACACACACACACACACACACACACACACACACAGATACATTCTTTTTTTTTTTTTTTGTTATCAATTATTTTTATTTTCCATAACATGAAATTAGAGACATACATATGAATAGAACAAGAAAAAGTAAAACATTAATCAAAAGAAAAATGCAATTAACAGACAAACACAAACAATAGCAAAACAAGAAAAGGAAAAGAAAACCCACCCACCCCCTTTCCCCGGACCAACACGGAATGTACAATAGTGCATGCCTGTGCTAGGCTGTTACCACTATATAGTGATTTCTTGAATCATAGCCTTAAGCTTATCTGCAATGTCCGACCACATATTAATGTTTTCTTCTTTTGCTCCGTGTAACCTTGCTATCGACTGCTCTAAATATACTATATCTAGAAAGGTTAAGGCCCACTGGCGAAACGTTAACGTATGAGGAGGTTTCCACCGCGTAGCTACCATCTTCTTCGCCGCCGTTAATCCAGCAAAGAAGATGCGCTTGCGTATATTGTTTAGTTGCAACTGTGAGACGTCATTTAATAAAAATAAAGAAGGAGAAGATATGATATTAATACTAAAAATAGTTGAAAGTTTTGAGGCAACCATATTCCAGAATGACGACACATTTGGGCATTCCCAAACCATGTGAAGGAAGGTACCAATACTATTTGAGGCGCAGAGAGTGCAGTTGGGATTATTCAAAATCCTCATAGCACATAGTCTGCGGGGAGTTAAATAAGTCCGATGAACAAAATTTAAATGAATTTGTTGATGGTCTGGATTTCTAGAAGATAGCCTAATGTTAGACCACACTGTGTCCCAACAAAAGTCAGGGTCCAAATTTGGTACATCATTCCTCCAAACAGTATCAACAGATAGGGGCCCATAACTACAGTCTAGTAAAAAACCATAGAGGGTGGAAACCAAACCTCTTGTTCTGTTACCATCACAGATAAACTCATGGAAGGGGTGCAATCTAAGGGGAGCTTGCCATGGGACCCCATAGGTCCTCATGGACGTTCTCAGTTGGAAGTAGAAAAAAAGGGTATTTCCAGGCAGATTGAAGATGTCACACAAATCTCGAAAAGGTCGTAAACCATTTCTATCAAATAAGTCCCCTAATGTACGAATCCCCTTAGCCCTCCACCTTGGAAAGCGAATGGGGCGATCCTCGATTAAAAGTCTTTGATTATTGAACACTGGGGAAAATAAGTTCCATTTACAATCAATCTTACACATCTTTTCAGCTGCTCTCCATACTGCCACTAAATGAGAAATGATAGGTCCAAAGCGAACTTTGCATTGATGTGTAGTTATGTTTGAATAGATAAGATCTCTCAATTCAACAGGCTGCACTAAACTCTCCTCAAGCTCTCTCCAAGAAACCTTATTTGCTGGGTTAAACCAATTTAAAAGGGGGCGGAGCGTGAAGGCCCAATAATAAAATTTAAAGTTGGGCAATGAAAGGCCGCCATCATCTCTAGCACGTTGTAATAGAGAAAGTTTAAGACGAGGGCGTTTCCCTTTCCACACAAACTTAGATATCGAAGAGTGAAGCTTATTCCAGTATTGCGGCGGTGGTGGCAAAGGGAGCATAGAGCTTACAAAGTTAACCCTAGGAAGAACATTCATCTTTATGATTGAAACTCGAGCTTGGAGAGAGTTGGGCAAAGATGACCATCTATCTAAATCAAGACAAATCTTATTTAGAGTGTCACCATAGTTGTTCTTAACAATAGCCTGAAGAGAGGGGAAAATATCTATGCCAAGATATTTGAATTGGCTTACTACTGGGATTATGGGCGGCAGGATAGCAGATCTCATCTGATCATTTAGAGGTAGAAGGGCTGACTTCGTCCAATTAATTTTGTAGCCGGAAATGGAACTGAACTGATCAAAGATTTGAAGGACGTGAGTAATTGACTGTGGTGCATTCTCAATGAACAGTAGAATATCGTCAGCATATAGGGAAATGCGATGCTGTGTGTTGTTAATCGAAACAGGAGTAATATCTGCAGACTGACGCACTGTCTGAGCCAAGGGTTCGAGTGAAAGTGCGAAAAGGAGAGGACTAAGGGGACAACCCTGCCTCGAAGATCTGCCAATCGTGAATAGCGGCGAACAGATCTTACCGGTTAGGACCATCGCTGACGGATTAGAATAAAGTACTTTAACAAAATGTATGAATGAAGCACCAAATCCCATTTTATCTAGTACAGCCCACAGGTAAGACCATTCCAGACGATCAAAAGCCTTCAACGCATCGAGCGACAACACTGCGGCGGGGGTCCTCAGCTCCTTAGCCCTATCGATGATATGCAATAGTCGTCTAGCATTATCAGAGGCTAGTCTAGTTCCTATGAAACCTGTCTGATCACAGTGTACTAAGGTGGTCATAAAACCCTGCAAGCGACGCGCAAGCACCTTAGCAAAAACTTTTAGATCAGAATTCAAAAGTGAAAGCGGTCTATAGCTTGCGCAATCTGTGGGATCCTTGTTCTTCTTCAACAATAATGATATAATAGCTACATTCACATCCCTGGAGAAAGAGCCACTTTCAATTGCATATCGAAACATGTCTAGCATCAGCTGACCTAGATCTTCCCAAAAGATGGCATAAAGTTCAGGGGGTATCCCATCCAAACCAGGCGACTTGCCCCTACGCATTGCGAGCACAGCTTCCTGTAATTCCGCCAGATGGAGCGGTCTATCTAAGGCTTCCGCATCCGCCTCGCTAAGGGTTGGTAACTGTATGTTGGATAAAAAATTATTGCATACTGCATCATCGTGAATGACCTCGGAGGTGTAGAGCTCATCATAAAAAGCACGAAACGTGGCATTGACCTCTTTGGGTTCTGTAACCATGGCTCCCGTTGTTGATTTGACACTAACAATATCAGCAAAATGCTCATTGGATCTAAGACGTAAAGCCAGTAAGTGACTGGGTCTTGCACTATTAAAATAGTAGTTTTGCCTTGTGCGTTTCATTTGAAATTCTGAGCGGCGCTTGAGAATGGAGTTAATTTCTTTCTTAACTAGCTCCCTCTGAGTTGCTGTACTAACATCAAAGTTATTTTGGAGAGAATTATCCAAAGTAGAAAACCGAGATTCCAATTCCACCAGTTTGGCTGACCTTAATTTTCTCTGAGTGGACGCATAGAGGGTTGTATTACTCCTGATAAAGCCTTTAATTGCATCCCAAAGAATTCTGGGATCCTCAACTGAGCCTGTATTGATATTTATAAATTCACGCAAACCAGTTTGAAACTGAGCTACAAATGCCGCATCGCGCAGCAGTGTGGTGTTAAACCGCCATCTAGGAGCTCTATCTATAACCTGTTTCAGTGAAGCAACACACAGCACCGCCTTGTGATCCGAGAGTGACATTGGGAGCAACTCTACCTTGGCAATTTTATGAAACAAGCTAACAGGGGCAAAAACGTAATCGATCCTAGAGAATGAAGCATGCCTACCCGACAGAAAAGAAAAATCTCTAACCGTTGGGTTCATTAAACGCCAGATGTCGAGTAAGCCAGTTGAGTTTGCCCAAGCACGTAGTTCTGCAGACGCTAGTGCTTGTTCTCTGCTTTCTACCCCAGTGGATCTATCTAGGTTATGTTGCCATGTTGCATTGAAGTCAGCACCAACAATGATTTTGAAATCCGTCAGTTCCAATAAGGTTTTAGTTAGTAATTTGTAAAACTCTTTGTCTAAAACATTTGGAGCATACACAGAGACTAGTGCTAGCATTTTACCCTCCAAGCGGATTTTAGCAACAGCTATCCTCCCGTCACTGTCAGACCAATCACCCAAAAAATCCAACCTAAGGTTACGTCTAGCCAATATGGCTACTCCCTTGGTTTTGGAAGAAGCAGCTGAAAAGGCTAAAACACGATAATGTTTATTAGCCAATCGGTTGGAATGCTCTTTTAAAAGATGAGACTCCTGTATAAATGCAAAGTCAATTGATTTAGATCGCAAAACCCCCAAAATGCTGGTTCGCTTATGCGGTATATTCGCTCCCCTTACATTGAAACTTAGAAATTTATATTCTGTCATAATTGTGGTTCAAACCATACGCACAGCAAGCACAGTAGAACATTTTAGAATTTACAGATACATTCTTAACTTTCTTACAATGGATGACAGGTGCTGAAAGCTGTGATATTACATTTCAGTAGCTGTTGGTCTGGCACATGTCCCTTCCCCCCACACACACATACAAACAGCACACACACACACACACACACACACACACACACACACACACACACACACACACATTCAATCTAGTCTACGGGGACCTGCATTTTACACGTGCGTTCTACAGTGTGTCTCTCCTATTGTATTTCCTGTCTAGCTGTTATCCCCTTACAAGGCCATAGCCAGCGTATGACATCAGACAGGTCAGAGCAGAGTAGACTATGAGTGAGAATGCATCACTTACTCACGCATCACTTACTCACGCGCACGCACGCATGCGCACATACACCTACACCTACACAACATATGTTCCCACCTGTACTTCTTGGGTCTTGAATTTCGCTCTGAGCGCTTACAAAACACAGAACAGGTAATCCAACTTGGGGGACATTGCAGGGGGGCTGGGGTTGTACTACAGGCTTGGCTGGTTGCCAGGAGGTTTTGGGGATTGGGGTTGGAGAAGGGGAGTTACCAGTGTCATGAAGACGTGATGAGGGGAATAGACATGTGTTGTGGGGCTGGAGTATACCTTGTCCCGGTGTTGTGAGCTTATACTGTAGGTTGGCTATTTTCGGCAGGCGACAGCAGCGCACAACTAACTCAAGGAAAGTTTGAGTGCAGGAATACTTGAGATGAGGAAGTTTTGTTGGTGATTTAGGTGTATTAGAAGAGAGGTGTACTGGAAGTGGTGTATATTGGTAGTAGATTGTTGGGAGGTTTTGCTGTTAGAGGCTCACAGCTTCAGGCACAATAAGAGCCAGCTAGGTAGCCAGTATCTTCACATTGCAGGTGAACTCTGAACTCTGAACTCTCCTTCCCACTGGTACAATTTGCTGCTACTGCCATTCAGTGGATGGGCTGTAGAGAAGTGGCTGTTAATGTTTTATGGTGCATGTTTAAAGGGACAGGATAGCATGAAGGGAGGGAGAAGATATGGTATATGGACTGACTCTGCAAACTTGTACATTCAGACAACTCTGCAAACAACAGTGGTATCAGAATCTCGTGCATTCAGTATTAGGAAGTACATATAGGAACTTTAAAAATATATTACTTTTCATCTGTAGACCTCAGACTGCACCTTTTGAGCGGTGGTCACACCGTCTCCTATACGTGGCCGTGTGCGTCCAGCCGTCCGGCCGGCCGTCCGTCCGTGTCTGTATGTAGCCTCAAGGCTGCAGTACCTTTTCTGACCACACATGTTAAGGGAGGGGCGCTGTTGTTCTCTCTCACACACACACACACACACACACACACACACACACACACACACACACACACACACACACACACACACACACACACACACAGGGGGGAAGGGTGGGTCAGCATGTGGGGTCAAGTATTATTATTATTATTAACAAACTGAATGTTTTAGGGTCAAATAAATTAGAGTGTGTGAAGAAACTACAGCATTGTAAAGCACACTAACCCCGCTGCACCCACCCAGTAGTGCTGTTGCACAGCCTCCACGACCACCGCTCAGTTCACACGGGTGTGATTTTTTTTTACAGCGTGGCAGCTGTGTCTGTCTGTACGTTTGTCCATGTCTAATCTCTGAAACCAAAATCTGCACCAAATTTCACATGCACACAGCCAGTAGGCCAAGGAAATAAATCTCTGAATATACTTCAAATATTGTGAATATTCTTTAAGTTTTTAGAAGTTTAGAACTTTAATGTTTTACTGGATGTCAATAATGGTGGTCCGACTGGGCTAAAACCTAAACTGATGTCATAGACTGGCCACATGTCTGACATCCATATGGAATGTGCTGGCCCAGTTAGGGCCCAGTTAAGGCCGGGCCTTTATTTTCAGGCCCATTGAGAACTCTACCATGATACGCTGCATGCCCTGTAATAAGCTATACACAAGTAACCTATTATATTACGGATCCCGTGGGTCGGTGCCATTGTTTCCAGAAATGATTCTTCTGATCCTCAAATAGACATAAAGGTGGCCAGAGCAGAAATAGAAGTGACCAGAGGTTGAAGTGGTTGAACTGAACGCCTAACAGAGGGATAACTAACTAACGGCACTCTCCTCTCACATTGATCCCGACTCGCGAGACATGAAGCCTGTCGAGAAGCTTCCTGCATCGCGGTACCGTGCCGTCAGCGAGGGTGGCTGACAGCGTTTTGATCAGCAAGAAGCGGTGTTAAAAATAGCCAGCGAGCAGCTAGTGTTTTCATCATCACTTCTGTGTTGAGAACCAAACGGGCTGGCTGTCACGCAGCATGCTGAGCACCTGCTGTTAAATCCCTGCAGAAATGGAACTTCATGGCTCAGCGTAACTGTGTGTGTGTGCGTGTGTGCGCGCGTGTGTGTGTGTGTGTGTGTGTGTGTGTGTGTGTGTGTGTGTGTGTGTGTGTGTGTGTGTGGTGTGTGTGTGTGTGTGTGTGTGTGTGTGTGTGTGTGTGTGTGTGTGTGTGTGTGTGTGTGGGCGGTGGGTGTAGTCACAACCTACCTAGCATCCAGAGAATCTCAACTATTCATGTTCAGATTTGAAACATAAATCAACATTATTAATTAGTTGGTAATGATTATGGCACTAGTTTCTGGTTGTGCAATTCCACCCCTCCCCCCACCCAACTACACACACACACACACGCACACACGCGCACGCACGCACACACACACACACACACACACACACACGCACACGCACGCACACGCACACACACACACACACACACACACACACACACACACACACATATACTCATATCAAGATTAGCTTTACCAACTGCTGTCTGTACCAACCCAGCCCCTCAATGTCTGCTCAGTCAGCAAAGACTCAGTCCAATCTTGACATACAGTACTGAATTCTGATTCTGACACGTTCTGCGTGTGCTCAGTTCACCCTAGATACTAGTGATTGCAAGTAAATAATCATTAAAGCGTCATCGTCAACCCAGTATATTTCACTTGTCATATAGGATTAGGCCATATTATCTTCACACTGCTGTCTTGTCAGCCGCCTGTCTTTCCACTTTTTGTAATCACGGTTGATTTACACCCCCAGTACTAAATGTGACTGTAACTGAACTCTTAGTTTGAAGAATTTATGATTTTTTCTTTTGAAGCTGAGTCAGCTGGTCATTCCTGACGCACTTTATGGAGTCGGCCTAATTTCTCTTTGATGATTCTTGAAAGGCGTCGTATACAAGCCAATGGTTTTGTGGTGGTAGAACAGGGCAGGTGGGTTTAAAAAAAGGTGTGTGAATGATTATGTATTCACTTTCCGTTACATACAATACACACTGTCACACATGCATGCATACATAATAACCAAAGCTTCCTTGTATAGAATGCCACAATTCATGGATAACTGCTGCTCTATGTACACGCACATACACACTCTCACATACACACACACACACACACACACACACACACACACACACACACACACACACACACACACACACACACACACACACACACACACACACACACACACATGCACGAACATGTGCACAACCATAACTTATATAGAAGTAAGTAACATAGGAGAAGAATAGAAATAGATAGAAAACATGATTATCAGATACAGTACAAACTAGTTACTTGATAAGGAGAAAAGCACATAACATGCAGAGAAAACACATAAACACATCTATGATTACACAGCTTGAGAGTGATTATATAGTTAAAAGATTACGTACAGAGTATGGATGTGGGTCATCGTGCCTCAGGCAGATTACAATAGCACAGTTTGCATTTTTCATGACTAATCTTGAAGAACAAAAAAATCAAATCCATCTGATGAATAACTGTTGTTGGACTGTGTGCATAGCGAATGAACAATCACTATCATTTGCAGCAATGTGCTCTGATTCCTATGAGTGAGGAACAGGAAAGAGTTCCAATGTATAAATGTGGCATATCTCTGGTAAAACTATGTAACTATTGTTTTGTTTTATTAAATATCACAATATGTATTGCCAAACAAAACCCATAACAAAATTAAAGTGGCACAATTATGTGTGGGCTGACAGATACCCTTTAACGAACCACATTCTCCACTGTTGGTCGTTTTGTTCGGTTAGTCAGAAGAAATATTCAGAACAGGTTGATCTTTATCATTTACCTCAGCGTGCTTTGTTCCATTTTGTGAACAGTGCAAGAGCGGCAGCAGCTGGGGACGGTTTGTCTTTGCGTTGGAGCAGGGGTGTCACAAGGGGGGGGAGTGGGACTGAGTTACTAGGGCCCAAGGCAGAGTGGCCTGGAATTATTGTATACATTAGATATAGAAAAATAGCAGATATACAAGCTTCCCGCACGCCACTGAGTGAAAATCTTTGAATATTGTGTATTTTTTAAGCAAACATTTGTAACTAAAATGTTGCTTCTGGGGGGTCACTGGAACTAAATATTTTGAGATGGGGTTCCGTGGCCAAATATATATAATTTTGGGGGTCCTTCACATGAAAGGTTTGAGCACCACTGACATAGAAACATAGGTTTTTCAAAAAGCCTTAGAAGTATTTGAGATATTCAAGGACTTGCACACATTTTCAAGATTTTTCAAAAATAGCAGATCTACAAGCTCGCAGCGCGGTGCTCTGAGCTTGTATATCTGCTATATTTCAATAGTTAAAATACCCAGGGCCCAGAATTTGGTGCGACGCCCCTGCGTTGGAGTGACGGTGTCCTGAGGCGGGTTTGAGTCACACACCTGAGAAAGGTTAACGAAGCTCCAGGTGATTACGCTGGCCAGAACATTCCAGAGTGACAGCACTGGGATGCCTCCACCAGCCTGGGGGTAGAAGACGATAGGGGGGAAGAGTAAATGGAGATGTGGAGCGTCTCGAACCACGGCCACCCTCTCTGTCTCTGTCTGTCTGTTTTACTCTGGACTTAGCTCACTGTTTATGCCAGACATACCAGACTCTAGCGGCCTTACGGTTCATTACCCTGTAGGGCTTATATGATTGTGGCCAAACTGATAATCCCAATAACCTTGCAAGATTTTGTGGTCACGAAAATATAATGAATTTGGCTTTGTTTTTTGATTATTGGAGAATAAGTTGCAATATATTATTAATACTTAAAGGGCCAGTTCACCTCTGGGACAACCAGATCTTATTTTATTGTTGTTTGGGACAGGATCAACACAATCCTGAGTTATTTTTTGTGTTCAATCTGTGTTTTTAGATATTTTAGTATTTCAGCATGAATGATGATGCATTTTGCATCATATGATGCAGCATGATGACTCATATGATGCAAAATGCATCATCATTCATGCTGAAATACTAAAATATCTCAAAACACAAAAAATAACTCAACAATAACAACAATAAAATAAGATCTGGCTGGGTGAGCCCACACTTATTTTGCTGCACGCACGCACGCCTCATATGCAAACACTATTACACTAATTAACAATAAAAACAGCGTGCACGCATGACGTCATGAATTTAGAGGACCCAAACTTCTAAAAAATGTTTCTATGTCAGTGCTGCTCAAACCTTTTCACGTGAAGGACCCCCAAAATGATATGTATTTGGCCACGGACCCCCATCTCAAAATATTTAGTTCCCCCTCAGAAGCAAAATTGGAGTTACAAATGTTTGCTTAAAAAATACATTTATTCAAAGATTGGCATACATTTTCATTTTCATGCACTCGGTGCCGCACGGTGAGCTTGTATATCTGCTATTTTTCAATAGCTAAAGTATAAAATAATCAAGGCCCCTCCACCTTTGGGCCCTAGTAACTCACTTGTGACGCCCCTGTCTGACAGTTTCAGATGAAATTCAGCAAAATGCCCTGAAACATCAACATGGTCCCTTATTGTCCCCTGCTTCCTGATCTGACTGTTTGGCCAGCAGCCGCGCTCCAGCCACGCCCGTGTCACCCTAACCAAACACTGTTATTTTTACTTTCCCTCGCAGTGATGTCATTGTGTTTGCCTCACGGTCATGTATTTATGAAGGCACCATCTGGCTGGCCTACGGCCAGTCCTGTCCCTTCCGCAGAAACCCAGAAAATGATGTCATTGACGTGAGGTTTCCAGTATTGTTTCTGACACGTGTGACACGTCTCGGGTAAATCCGCTTGAGTTTCAGCCGCTGGGGGTTTAGGGTTAGTTTATGTTTACGTTTCAGCTGTCATCATTGTCACAATTATATTGTATGGCCTTTTAGCTGATCTAATACTTTTAGTGCGTCACTACTCACTACAGTATTTACCGTGAATTAGTACTTACAGTGGTTGAGCCGTGAAATGAGTGCCTTGCTCAAGGGGACTGCGACTGAACACAACATCCGTATTATTAGAACAGCACCCTGGTGGGATTAATCTCTGCTTCCCACTCCTCCTCAGTTTCTGTCCCTCTTTCTGCCCCTCTCTCCACGCTATCATCACCCTCTCCCTCTCTCTTGTGTCTCAAGACATGTTTGTGTCTGTGTAGCATTTAACCTTGCATCCATCAGCCCTCGTCCGCCCCTCTAATTCATAAATAATGACCATGCAGCAGCGAGGCAGGGAGGCGGGGAGCGTCGGCGCAGCAGACATGATGGCTCGCCAGACTCCGTCCCACAACCACTTAGCATGCACGCTAATGACATGTACATCGACTAGCTGGCTCATTGTCAAAGTGAGCGCCTAAAAACAGGCACGTGGATATGGGGAACTCACGTTTGCTGTCATCGCTTATTCAATGTTGTCAAATTGACAGCGGTACCGGTTTCTTTGGGTTGGAAAAAAAAATGTTCCGCTTGTCTGTACCTTGTCAGTCCTATTTTTGGCTATGCAGCTCTTTTCCATGATCAATCCAGGATGGGACATTTGAACTGTAAAATTAGAATACTTCACCCTGAGCTTTCCTACTCTCGAATAGAAACTACAAAATGGTGTGGAGTGTGGACGGCTTGTGCTCTTTAGAAAGCAGAAAGAGTCTAATTGACTTTGAGAGATGGAGGGGGCATCCTGAAAGCACTCAAGCATTAAGCACATAAAGGCCTGAGTTGAATGTCATTCCTCTCTGGTCTAGCTTTTCATATCAATACCCCCAAAAACTAACTCCCCAGAGTCCCCATCTCTCCTTTTTCCATGTCTCAGTGACCATGTCACTTATATTTTTTTACCGCTCTGTCTACAATAATGTTTTGCTTTTGGAAAGATTGTTCTACTCACTACATCTCTTCTGCCATTCTCCTCCCATCACTTTTCACTTGAATCTCTCTTCCCGTCCTTTCCCTCACCACTGCTCTTTGTATTATTTTAAAATATGTGTTGTTGATAATACTATCTATTGTAACTGTTTATATGTATTTACATCAATAGCATATCGTCGCTGTCGAGCGGAAACCTTGTATCTCCAAATTTCAAATGTGTACGTTCTTTCGTAAAGTACAGCCCAGCTTCATCATACAAGGCAGTCGCACAAAAGTAGTGAAAACAGCAGATCTACAAGCACAATACGCCTCGCTTGTAGATCGGCTGTTTTCACTAGTTTAAATCATTTTTAAAATGATAAATGCAAAACGAACGGTTTTGGACATACAGGGTTTTCACCCGACAGAGACGATATGCTAGCATGGCATAAATAAACTAGACCTAAACTGCGTTCTGGAGGGCAACCATTAAGATATTTACTATGCGCTAATATTACGCATAAACTAATCTCTCTGTGTGTGTGTGTCTCTCTCTCTCTCTCTCTCTGGTCTCCAGATGTCATGGCGTCCCCAGTACCGCAGCTCAAAGTTCCGTCATGTCTTCGGTAAGACTGCCACCAAGGAGAGCTGCTACGATGGCGTGCCCATCACACGCTCGGTCCAGGACAACCTCTTCTGTGCGGTCAACCCACGCTTCCTGGCCGTCATCACAGAGTGCGCTGGGGGCGGGGCCTTTCTCATCCTGTCTCTCCATCATGTGAGTATGCATCATACTATCTTCCCAACCTGGTAGAACCTATTGTCACGTATAGGATGTTGTAGGTAAACAAAGCATGCTGACCACAGGCTAATTTGAATTATGGACACAGGTGCACAAACAAACTAACAAACAAACACATGGAACTTCAAAATTGACTACTGTAATTTGAAACTCTGCTGGTAATATTAAATATAAACAATATAAAGTGGTGTTAAAAAAACTTTGGACTGGGTCTGTGGATATGGATTCGGATCCTCAAATAGTAAAATCAACAGGAAGTTGAACTTTCTTTCTTTTCTTGCCTCCACCTTTGGGGTTACATCATGGCAAGGTAACTATACAACCCAAACTTCTACCAAAGTGCTCTAGCCCTTTAAGCGTTAGTATTCCTCACTCATGCTTTGTTATGTAACATATAGCTGCTTCAGCACATTACGCTATCTTTTCATTAAGTCAACAGTGTTTCCTGTGTTTTTCATTGATACTTTTGCAATGTTAATTCTTCCACCTAAATTGATCTCTGCTCGGGTCTCTCTCTCTGCTCACCTGTAAAAGACAGCTGTGCTCTCAGAGTCCTTCCATCTATAGATATTGATCCATTTGATGTAGTGCTGGAGCTGTGAAGCCAAAAAAGTAAATCCCTGGCTGTAATCCAATACTCACACTTTGGTCAGAGTTCATTCACAATAAAATGCTGGATAGCTGGAGAGATTTAATTTATTGAAGTCAAACGTTGCTAAACTTAGTTTTTAGACCATGGTTCCAAACTGCTTGCCAATGGGACACTGAAAAAGTAAGACAGCAAACCAATAAAACATAAATGAAACGGTAAAAGAAACACAGAATGCAGCAAAACACATTTTAACAGGTGCATGTCTCTGATAGGCATAGGAAGGAATATCCAAAGAGTGGTGCGGCAATGTCTCTAGTCTATGCTCATTGGAGGTGGGTGAATTGCGCTTGAACGCGAACTTCAGGAAACCTGTGCCAGCCCTTTTCAACATATGTGGTCCTTTTTAATCTTAGGACGCTAAAACTATCTTAAGTGATAAACGTGATTCATTAAGCAGAGGTATGTTATATGTAATTATTATCATAGTCCCCCACGTTATTAAGAATGATCTCTCATTATTAATAGTGATCCCTTAAGATTGCTTGAGTAAACTTTGAGTGCTCTTTGAAGTGTGTGCCCGTCCAGGGCCTTTGCAAGCCGACCTCCCCGCTCTCACACTGGCTGAATTTACAGTCCTCTCATATCTCTCCCAGCCAGAGCCATACATCAAAGAGCACTCCCCAATTTTCCTTCATTTCCTCGGTCTCTCTCTCTCTCTCTACTTCTGTCTCTCTGTCTCTTTTAAAAGGGGGGTTGTTTGGATTTATCACCTCTCCTCCTGGCGTGGGCAGGAATTGCATATGAGCTTTGGAATGACATAACTCATCTTTTTAAAACCCTCCTTCTCATTCTCCTTCTCAACAAAGTGCAATTACAGCATCCACCATCTTTATCCTTCACGTCCTACCTGTGTGTGCACACACGCACACATTATTGCACGCTCACACACATATGCACACACACACATGCACACGCCACGCACGCACACGCACGCACGCACACGCACACGCACACGCACACACTTATTACTTTTGTATGGCTGTGGGGCTCATGGCTTGTGCTTGTGTCATTACAGTATTGAGGCAAACACACACCTACCCCAAGCACAAAATGTTCTTGTTCATATTGTGTATTTTGTACATTTTGGGGATGGAGTAATGGCACAACAGGCCCCAGGGCAGTGCTTATGTCATTCTCTTATGACAAACACACCTTTAACGTCCAAAGGGGTCGCTATAGAGTGGCTGTGTGTGTGTGTGCGTGTGTGTGTGTGTGTGTGTGTGTGTGTGTGTGTGGGTCGGGAGGAACCCGTTTCTGTGTAAACAATTCAAAGAGGTTAGTTTCAATACAGACTATACAGCATGATTAAACGCTTAAACCCTATATACTTTGTTGAACGGGGTCCCCCAGGGCTCACACTCTTTGCTGAAGACAGCCGATCTACAGTTCACGCTCATGTGGTGTGAGCTTGTAAGTCCGCTATTTTCATCAAATGTTCACCACTAGAGCAGGGAGGCTAGAGTCAAGTGGTTAATAAAAGATACATTTCTCTGAGTTTGTGCTACTGTCAGAGTTAGCTGGGATGTGTGTCTGCAGGCCAGACTGCATGTCCTTACCTGTATAGGATGAGGTCGTCTTATTCAAATCACCATGGCTGGCCGGTCTGTGAGTTACATCACAAGGAGAAAATTGTGTGTGTGTGTGTGTGTGTGTGTGTGTGTGTGTGTGTGTGTGTGTGTGTGTGTGTGTGTGTGTGTGTGTGTGTGCGCGCGCGTGCGTGCGTGAGTGCGTGCGTGCGTGCGTGCGTGTGTTTTTTGAAAGTGGTGAAAAGAACATATGTTTCCAGATTACATCATTACTGGTGCAATTTATGGTTATTCAATTCCATTTTCTACCTGCCTATCTTGCTTTTTATTGTTCCTTTCAAGTTTCTTTTGTTTGGGGTGAGCTGGTTTTATAACAGATTTTTTTCATTCTCAGCTGCACAAATGGTATTTTCTTTCTCTCAACTAGGGCCCGACCAATACTGAGTTTTTAGGGTCGATGCCAATGAGAGAGTAATGTATTTATTTTCCGATATATTGGCCAATGTTCTTATGAATTATATACATGCAGTACGTACTTATATACGGTGTGTGTGTGTGTGTGTGTGTGTGTGTGTGTGTGTGTGTGTGTGTGTATGTATATATATATATATATATATATATATATATATATATATATATATATACCGGTATATATATATTTTTTAAACAAAATTATGACCCCAATTGGCCTGATGGGGACACTATAATTAAGTTAAAAAATGTCCTACGCTGTGAGTCCAATTCTCACAAGCCATGATACAGAATTCCTTTTATGCTCATTCTACAAATTTGACTTTATGTCTGAGCATGTGTTTGTTTGAAAGGAGTGGAAAAAAATGTGTGTCCATGTTACATCATAACTGGCGCAATTTATGGTCATACATTTCAATTTTCTACCTGCCTATCATGGTTTTATTGTTCCTTTTAAGTTTTTCATCACAGCTGCACAAATGGGATTTTCTTTTCTCTGTAAAGCCCGACCGATACACGACTGCCAAAGCCAATGCTGAGAGAGAGAGAGAGAGAGAGAGAGAGAGAGAGAGAGAGAGAGAGAGAGAGAGAGAGAGATCTGCGTTTGACAATATACTGTATAGCTAAATATTGACGCCGATAATAATGAAAAGTCAAAGATTAGAAATTTGAAGTAGTAACTACTATGCCATGAGTCATGGTTACACAAACCTTGCTACATAATTCTTTATCCTCTATCATTGTGTTTACCACTTGCATACTAGTACTCTGCAACTACTCTGAACTAAAATCTAAACATCGGAAGATCATTGAAACGGCCCTCTCCCAAAATCTACATAGAAACACATCAAGTTTTCTTCCAAAATGCTTCCATCTGGTGGTCCTTAAAGAATAACATGTAATAGTCATTAGCGGAGAGAATAGTTTGGGATCCTCCATACTTCACGCGTGATATACTTTAAACAATTATTATTATTATTATTATTATTATTATTATTTTAATAGTGTGGGAATAGATCTTCACTTACATTTATTCACGAGTTTACAGCAGTACAATATTATCCTATTTGGCATGAAATGAACCAAAGCATGTTGTCTTATTGATAAAACAGACATTTATTAAGACAAAAGACTGCTCATGTTGTAACTCAACATTTGTGTTGTGTGTCTGCTTGTTTGTTAGACAGGGAAAGTGGACCCCCATCACCCCAGAGTATCAGGCCACAGAGGAAACGTCTTAGACATCAAATGGAACCCCTTCAATGACTACTGCATTGCATCCTGTTCCGAGGATGCCACGGTCAGTACACACGCACCATGCACGTACGCACGCACGCACGCACACGCGCGCGTGCGCGCACACACACACACACACACACACACACACACACACACACACACACACACACACACACATCAAGTAAACACATCACACAATTAATACATGCATAACATGGAACACACTTGTGTGTATTGTGATTGGTTATGAACATGCAGAAACAGGACGATCATTTCATTAGTGTGTTAAAAAACTCATTTACTGCCATTTTGAAACAGCTCCCATCAGGGTTCCCCGCCAGAAGCCTCCATAGACTTCAATGTAATTTATAGTGCACGGATCATGCACGCCCATGCACAGATGATGCACCATGTTTGTGCAGTTTGTTCACAGCTTTCAAACAAAAAAATCCGATTGGAAATCCGTTCAGGCATTCTTGAGATAATAGCCATTATGTTTTACATGTTATGTAATCAAAAATGGCCGCCCTGTTTGAAAGATGGGGTTGTATGGGGGTTGAACATGCAAAATCGCGATTGAAATCATGCTTACTAGACTTGATGGGGTCCAAAAATAATTTTTCAAAAAAGTTTTTTTCAAAAAGATTTTTTTTTTCTTTTTTTTTTACAAACTCGTCATACTAGTCATAGGCAGAGTGGACACACTTATATAACTCGTCAAACTAGTCATAGGCAGTAAATTAAGGACAGTGTTGCATTCCACACATTCCATAGCTCAGACTAAACACACTGGGTCAAAGCAAAACATGCAGAATGACTCTTCAATATCCCCAGCCCAGAGAAATGTGGAAAGAAATTAACTTGATATCAAATATTTAAGAAATGTGCAATTATTCCCGGGCTGCCTGCACAGGTGAAGTACAGTATACGTGTGGGTGAAATTATGCACAGTAATATAACTGTAAACTGATGTTACGGCCCTGGATTTAGGAGGAACCAAAGCGCAAAATTAGTGCATGGCACTCACATCCTAAGGGTTTTATTATTTGACTTCAGGATTGACTTTTTTTTTAACAAAAGTAACTAAACAACTCCCTACCCAAACTCATCATCCGTTTTGACATCTTTTGAGGCCTCAGACACAGCTCCTCAGGAAATTTGGCGTTAGGAACCCGTTGCGACTACCCTAGCCTACCCAATCTCAAAACTAATGTAAAAGCATGACTGACCTCGAAATACATACGATTGGGCAGTAGATACAGTACAACACCTTATGATACCTTGGTAGTAGCATCCTCTGTCCCCCGCCCCCCACTCCTCCTTACCTTCCTTTATACCTTTTGCTGCTACTGGAGCGTTTACTGACATGTATTGTATTGTATGTACAGTATTGTTTGTCTTACTGAAGAATTATGTTATACTCAGGGCCAGGGGGGAGACCCCACCTCAGTATAACGATGCATCCCGCTGTGTAGGATTTCTGTTGTCTCTGTTTATTACGTGCTATTAGAAGTTTGAATGTGTGTGTGTGTGTGTGTGTGTGTGTGTGTGTGTGTGTGTGTGTGTGTGTGTGTGTGTGTGTGTACCAGGTGAAGGTGTGGGACATCCCTCCTCACGGTGTGCTGAAGAACCTGACGGTACCATGGAAGGAGCTGCAGGGTCACAGTCGCAGAGTGGGACTCATTGAATGGCACCCCACCGCTAACAACGTGCTTTTTAGTACCGCATATGACTACCAGGTAATAACACACATACGCAAGCATATATGAACGCACGCACGCACGCACGCACACACGCGCGCGTACGCATGTACACACACACACACACACACACACACACACACACACACACACACACACACACACACACACACACACACACACACACACACACACACACACACAATCATGGAGTCTAAGCTAACAAGTGTTTATGCAGCCTAACCGGTCACAGCATTTTTAGAGCAGCATGGATCTAATTTAGTTGTCAGATCCTGATATCAAACATATTGCTTATTGCTGCACCTCTGCCAAGCCGGAGCCTTGACGTAAACGTTGAATTACGTTAAGAAAATGTCATACCAGGGAATTGTGCTTGTCAAAACATGCATGGAAAGGTGTTTGTGTAGGTACTCTCTGTGTTCTGGCAAAGGATTAGGAATGTAAGTGTCAATCACCTATGTGGTTGCAGATCATTTTTACATTTTACAATTAGCTACACTAGCTGTGTTCTCTCCAGCTGATTTGGTACCAAGTAGGCAATCCTACAGTTTCACAATATTATTTGTACATTTCATGACTAAAAAAAAAAGAAAATGTATGTGATTTTTTTTCTTCATTTATCATAATCATAAATCATTTTCTAAGTGTATGTTGTGTGTGTGTGTGTGTGTGTGTGTGTGTGTGTGTGTGTGTGTGTGTGTGTGTGTGTGTGTGTGTGTGTGTGTGTGTGTGTGTGTGTGTGTGTGTGCACGCCACGGGTGGGTGTGTAGGTGGGCAGGTATGTCTGCCAATGCGTGTGCATGTCTGAGGGAGCTGGTGCATATGTGTGTATGCTTTGTCTGTCTGCATGCACTTGCATACTTGTGTAACAAAGTAGCTCAGCCTGAAGCCCAAAAGCCTCTCCTGGCCAAGGTTGGAATTTCCCTGGTAAACGTTTGGTTTCCCATGCGGGAGACCAGAGTTCGACTCTCCAGTGTTACATTGGTGCCGTGACCTGGATTGGGTCTCCCAGTGGGGGAGGTCAAAAGGGGGCGAATGTAGCTGAGTAGCTCAGCCTAAAGCCCAAAAGACTAATATCTAATATACTACTAATATCTTCTCTGGCCGAGGGGAGATTCCCAAACAGCGGCAGAGCTTTGGTTTCCCACGACCCGGGTTTGAATCTCAGGCATTACACTGTCTCTCTTTGTTTCCCAGGTGATGATCTGGAACCTGGACTGTCCAGAGCAGGTGATCAAGAACCCAGTTCGGACCATCAGCCATCACACGGACGTGGTTCTGTCCATGTCCTTCAACACCGATGGCAGCTTGCTGGCCACCACCTGCAAGGACAAGACAGTCAGACTGATGGAGCCACGCACAGGGAACCTGCTGCAGGTAATGTAGGACTGCTCAGTGGGCGGGTGTAGGGCCTGGGACCCTGGGTGGATGTGTGCGGATGTGTCTTGGTTTGTGGGCCTTTTATGTATATTTGTGTGTGAGAGAGAGTAAGTGTCTCGTTTCTACAGACCACGCAGGCATGCACCGCGCGCGCACACACACATGGCTAGACACTAACACAGCACACACGCACGTACACACCTTTTTCATCCAGCACCACACAGCCAAAACTGACACCCTTGTCCACAGCATAGCTCTCCAGACCCTGGGTCACCGAGCCATGACTCACACTCCTTAGATCTGTCTGCTCTCACCTCCGCTTTGACTGTCAAACTGCCTTCCTACGTGGCAGTAGTACAGAGAACACTCCACAACCATGCCACAGTGTGCTGCATGGGTTGTTTTAACTGCAACCCCTAAATGTTTTAGGGGGTCTTTATACCAGGACGATTGGAAACGCTGCCGGTCTCGTTTTGGATTTATTACCCAAAAAACGTCGCGTTTACACCTTGTTGTTGGTTCGTTTTTCTGTGTTTATACTACAAGTTGACAACGCATGAATTCAAGCAAAATGTGTCATGTTCCCAGCCTACATAGGCCTATACTGTGTATTTACCCTTCAACTATAAAATATATATTGTTTTTAATGAGACATGCTTTGTAATTAGGCTATGCTCCCAAATCCATATTATTATCGTCTGTTCTCATATTCAATGAGTCCCGCAAAAGGAGGTTTTTAGCGAGGTGAAGTGAAACACCAACAAAAGTCACCTGGAAGATGAAGGTCGGAACATTTATAGCCTATGGAGCATATTTCTGGACATTATCTACGGGGATGGGCTATATTAAGTGAGTTCTGTCTTCTATCTGCAACACAGAAGTAGGCTATAACGCACCATGCGAGGCAGCTAACGGAGTAGCCTACAGAGGCACATATGGGTATGGTAGTCTACCATACCTTGATTACAAGGGAAAATAATAAAATGTAGCCTACTTCTTAAAATAAATTCATCATGCCTGTTGCTAAGTATTGGCAACATGACTGTCTTGCATGCGTGCCTTGCACGTGCAAGACCAGACAACAGTCATGTTGCCATACCTTAGCTCTTACTGAACTGACGCACTGCACTGGGATGCGGCGCAATGGAGGATGATGTGCCGTCGCCGTCGCAAAATAAACTAACGGAATAAATTAATGAACTGACGCCATACGCCACTGGCAGTCTGTTATTTCACTGGAAGTCACAATCATAGCCTTCCGTTATGGCTTTAAGTAAATTGCCTAGTTTGGAAGCAACATGCGTGCCTTAAGAGGAGGCTAGACGCACTGGAGAGAAAAAGCGACATGATTTCTTTGACTGGAGGAGAGGGAGCGAGGATATGGAGGAAGTTTTTGTGATGGTCTCTGACTGACTGGACAGTTATGTTTATTCTGTCTGTCTGTCTGTCTGTCTGTCTGTCTGTCTGTCTGTCTGTCTGTCTGTCAGCAAGACTCAGCATATTACAATAACTCACTCATTACCTGAAGTCCGCTGCGTCTGTGATGTGGCGCGGTGCATGAAGAATTAATCCAGTATTTTTTGGTGAGAAGTTGAAAAAGGGGAACGCAAAATAGTCATTAATCATTGGTTTGCTTTGCTTAGAATGGAATACCATAGCCTAATGGTTTAATTTAACTTTGCGGAGAGGAGAGCTGTTGCAACTCCGACAGGCCAGCTAGGGTACCAGCCCAGGTGCGACGACTTGTGCGTAATTAGACATTTTTAAAAGGCTTTCATATAGACTACTCCTGACATTTTTCAAATGAGGTTTGTGCTAATAGATCACTGGGCTATTTTCTGGGTTTTAATTAGGCCTACAACAACACAAATAATAATAATACATTTTCGGTTAGTCTGACAGACTGACACTTTATGCAGCAGGGGAAGGGGAGCAGAGGAGGGGGTGCTATGACATCATCGCACTCTCCCTCACGGCCGAATTCCGATATTACACCGTTGCGAAACTGATGCGAAACCGCAGAAATGCACTTTCAGAGCCGAATTCCGAAAAGTATCGGTTAGGGTCATGAAACCGCGTCTCCGTGTGTCAAAATGGCCGAATCAATAGTAAAAACTATCGTCTACAAAAAAATCGACCTCATGTAATGACCCCCTTAATTGCTTAGCTCAGGATTATTTGCTTTTCTTCTTATCATATATATTTTTTACATTAGCTAATAGGTATTATTAGCAGCAGCAGTAGCAGCAGTGCTCTGTCACTGCTTCATCCTAACTGTACAAAATAAATAATGTTTATATCATTGTCATCATTACTTTAAAACCTTTATTGCCATTAAAGGTACATTTACCTTTTACAGTAAGCCATTAAACACAACACCTGCTCACAATAAAAAAAAGACACAGAAATGTGTAACCTGTTAAATCAACAATTTAGGTACAGAAATTAGGCAGGAAATAAGTGACTAAAGTATGTGTGTGTCTTTGTGTGTGTGTGTGTGTGTGTGTGTGTGTGTGTGTGTGTGTGTGTGTGTGTGTGTGTGTGTGTGTGTGTGTGTTTGCATGGTGTTCCTGGGTTTGTAGGAGGCCAACTGCAAGACGCATAAAGCCAGCAAGGCTCTGATATTGGGCAACCTGAAGATGCTGGTCACAACGGGCAATTCACGTTGGAACGCGAGACAGATAGCACTGTGGGACCTGGTGAGGATGACAACACTACCATATTCAGCTCTTAACCTTTGCTTCTAAAGCAGTGGTTCTCAAACTTTTTAATGTCAAGGACTCCCATTTTGACACTTATTAGCCTACGGACCCCCCATTTGAATAGATATGCCAGAGACCCCTCCTAAGAGAAGATTTCTATGGCTCTAGCAATGATTCCCAAACATTTTAATTTCAAGGACCCAAAGTTTGACACACATTAGACTACGGACTCACATTTAATGGCATTTCCATCTCTGAGACCCCAATTTTTATTGTATTTATAAAATGAATGTTAATTTACACTCTCTGAGTTACATGGGTCCATTTTGTTCCTAACTATCATTTCACTGGGGACCCCCTGGAACTCCCTCAAGGACCCCTGGGGGTCCCCAGACCCCACTTTGAGAACCAATGTTCTAAAGTGAATAACAATAAACACCAAAGTGAAAGGTAACAGTAATGGTTGTATCACCACCACATCACATATCAATATAGATATCATCTGATCAGACCAGAGGATAAAGCTTGATGATGAATCTAGAATATACTGTAAAAACAGCATTATGACAACAGAGGTTCTACAACCTGAAAGCTTGATGGTTAGAAGAGACATGTGGTCTCTCTACAATACAGTCTTGCTTTTGAGAAAGGCAGGGAGATGCTATACAACACCTCCCAAATGCTACACAGGCTAAAGTTGCTCTAGTTGTGCCTGGCTCCTATACAGTAAGTACCCCATCTGGTGGACAAATTCATGAACTACATTAATCACCAAACTACAATAAACATAACTATGATTATCTAGCATAATGATTTACTTAAAGAAAATGTTTGTAGCGACTCAACATTCAACAACTCTGTTTTTAACTGTTTCTGTGTTGCTGCTGTCTTTTTGATGTGGGTGAAAGTATAGAGTGGGCAGGGGATTATGGCTGAAACAGGGATTAGGGACTCAGCACTCAATCGGTTTAATACTGGACTGTACAGTGATATTTATGTAGGGAGGGGCAAACCCATCTTTGACCGTTATGATCAGGAACTCTCAACGTCCAGATGTTCTTTACTAGACACTAAATGTAGTAACATTATGTAAACCTCTATGTCACAGTTGTCACTCTTAACTCTCTCCTGGGCATGCGGAGTGCTGCCGCTTTCCGGTCTCGCTACAGTCTAATTTGGGCATAGACCTGAAACACAATAGAGAACGATTCATAGTCCCCAGAACTGTAGTTGCTAACTACCGCTCTATATCTACACTGTGTGTGTGTGTGTGTGTGTGTGTGTGTGTGTGTGTGTGTGTGTGTGTGTGTGTGTGTGTGTGTGTGTGTGTGTGTGTGTGTGTGTGTGTATTCAGGATGACCTCTCCGTGCCTTTGTTACAAGAGGACCAAGACAGTTCGTCAGGGGTCCTGTTCCCCTTCTACGACCCTGACACACACATGCTTTACATTGCCGGGAAGGTGGGTCTCTCAACGCACAAACACAGTTCATTAAAACCACAACATGAGGCTCAGGTTAACACAGCAGGACGATAGAGCAAATGGACACACAGTCGTAGTCATGGCATTGGACAGGTGGCTTAGTGGTGATTCTTAACCCTTTTATCTTCAAGGACCCCCAGTTTGATAAGCTTTTTAGTATTGGGCAACACTGCCAAGATAACCTGCGGCTGCACTAGATGCAGAACATTCCATTCAATACTTTGACACGACACGATCTATGACAAAATAGGGCATTCATTTACAAAAGTAGAAAATAGAATTAAATAAAATATGGAGATACAAGGTTAGACACAGTACTGGACAACATAGGTTACTACACACATACACACACACGCACGCACACACACACACACACACACACACACACACACACACACACACACACACACACACACACACACACACACACACACACACACACACACACACACATAATATTATTGAATTGAATGCATTGGTTCAGAAGATCTGTGTCTGTTTCTCTCTCAGGGTGATGGGACCATCAGGTACTATGAGATCAGCTCAGAGAAACCCTACATGCACTTTCTCACAGAGCATCGCTCGCTCCTACCTCAGAAAGGAATGGGTGAGGACCACAATTATTAAGTACACACTAACATCATCATATAAACATTCATACAGGCCTGTTTGATGGCATGGTGGATATGTTTTCCCCGCAAATGCAGCCTGTGTATTGCCCCAATGCCCATAACATTACAGTAGTAAGTACTAAGTAGGTAAATGAGTGTCATTGGTATGAGTTATAGCAGTGGTTCTCAAAGTGGATTCCAGGGTCTAAATTGACCTATGGAAGTCTGTAACTCTGACAGTGTACAAATGGAACCAAATGTGAACCCTAACGGGTTCCTTTGGTTCCATTTGTACACTGTCAAAGTTAAGGGGAAACCTTGAAATGTGAAAGTTTGAGAACCACTGGGTTATAGAAGACATCCTTTTCAATGGGTCTGGCACAAACTAATTCCAACTGTTTGCCCTGGATGGATACTCAAAATAAAGTTATGCAATAATTATAGAGAAAACGGATAAATATTTAACTCAGTCGGTGCCATATTTTAAGTGGGACCTCTTATATTGCCGTTTCGCCAACAAAGGGTTAAAAAAATAGTGTGCACGCTGGTGCACACATTCGTGCACAGATCATGCACTATGCATGTGCATGCTTTTCACAGCTTTCAAACAAAAAAATCTGCTTGGAAATCCGTTCAGGCATTCAGGAGAAGGCAGCCCTTATGTTTTCTTCAGATGTAAACAAACATGGCTGCCATGTTTGAAAGATGGGGTTGGTATGGGGTTTAAACATGCAATTTCGCGATCGCGATCATGCCTAGTACACTGTTGGAGGTCCAATTTTTTTTTTTTTTTTCAAAAAAATGTTTTGAAAAAAAAAATATATATATATATATTTTTTTTATTATTTAAAAAAAAAAGACGTCCAGAAGACGTCTGGCAGGGAAGGCCATAGTTAAAAAGACGTTTTTATTATAGAAAACGTTTTTTTTTTGGCAGGGTATGAGTTTTTAATTCTCTTAGGAAATCGAGCAAACCCCAGGTTTGATCAAAGTTAGGCACCCGTACATAAAAATAATAGTAACAATATTAACAACATTTTATTCATTCAGCTTCATCATCCAGCGTCCGTGCTAAAGAGGTTTTTTCTTTTACTATCTTTTTTTTTCATGCACTTTGTAAGCAAACCTGCTGTGCAAATGAGCCTGCCATATTTGAATAGCCAAACAAGTAGATCTGAGCCCTCCCTTGCATTAACCTGGAGTGACACACTCACAAACAAACACTATCTGAATTATGATCTGATTACATACTCGCATTTCAGGCTTCAGGCTAACATGTTGGCAGTAGCCATTGTGAGCTGTTGTGAATTAGGGAGAAAGAGGCAGTTCTGTGGTATTATGAGCCGCTTTCATAGACAAAATGTCACTGGGGATCTTTAGTATAAAAAAACATCTTTCTTTGTGCTGTCAGCGAGGAAGACGCAATGATAATGCCAAGACCTCTCCCTTGACTTGTCATTATGAATTACCTTAATCTACACTTGGGAAATTTTCCTTTATATTATGAATAACAGATACTGAGTAACATTTACTGCAGCTGAGGGGCAATGTGGGATGTAAAAGTTATGGAGTATGATTTCTAGAGGATTCACATTTCTGCATAGTGTATCCCAGTATTACAATTTACTTTGTGACTTATGTTTTTTTTTTTTTACTCATGATTCCACATCCTTTACTTTTTATGTCACCTGCTGGCATAGTTTTTTTTTCTTTTTACGTGTCTTCACTTTGCCACTGTGCAAATCAGTGTTGTCACTGTGCAAATCAACTAACCAGTGTGTGTGTGTGTGTGTGTGTGTGTGTGTGTGTGTGTGTGTGTGTGTGTGTGTGTGTGTGTGTGTGTGTGTGTGTGTGCGCGCGCGCGCATGTGTGCACGTGTGTGTGTGTTCTTCTCCAGGTGTCATGCCAAAGAGAGGTCTGGATGTGAGCTCCTGTGAGGTGTTCAGGTTCTACAAACTGGTGACAATCAAGAGCCTCATTGAGCCTTTATCCATGATTGTGCCCCGCAGGGTGAGGCCATGCTTACATCTCTAAAAATAGATTGGATTGTGGAATAACAACATGGAAAAAAGTTATTTCATTAATCGTTTAGTTCAGAGGTCTTCAACAGGGGGTCCGAGACCCCTAGGGGGTCCCCAGAGTTACTATAGGGGGTCCGCCAAATCTTTGTGTGATCATGTTTGATCACTTGAACCCTAGCATCCCTATTCTTAGTGGAACATTATAAAAAATAGCCCATCTACAAGCTGCGAGGCGTTGTGAGCTTGTAGATCGGCTATTTTTTGGCACAGAGGTTTGGTGTAGAGGGAAAAGAACTAGCAGACTTGTAGGTGTTGACAGTTCAAGTGGTTAAATATATGAAAGTACACATTAATCCAACTAACAGATGATAGTGCTGTCAAGTCTAAACTGTGTAAAGAAATAATCCATGTACAGTTTTAATCTGCAACACAATTTTATACGATATGTAGTGGGGGTCCCTGCTAAGGGGTCCTTGGCCTGAAAACGTTGAAGACCCCTGCTTTATTTTGTAATTTGTTATAAATAGATGTAATTAGGGCTGTCACAATTATTACATAATCGTCTAATCGTGATTATTTGACATAATCGTGATTATTTTTTATAATCGTCATAATCGTTTCCATGTCAAAAATAGCGGAAATAGCAGATCTACAAGCTCACAACGCGTCGCGATGCGACGCGTTGTGAGCTTGTAGATCGGCTATTTCCACTATCAATGTTCTTTTTTAAGTATAAAGTTGTCAAATATGTCAGTAATTTCTTTGTATATTTAGCCTATGTGTCATATCTACCATGTGCAACTTCAAAGCCTAAAAGCCAAACGGAAATGTAATTGTCAACGACAAAAACACAATTAAATCGTTAATCGCAATTATTTGAGAGAAAAAAATAATCGTCATGTAAAATGTCATAATCGTGACAGCCCTAGATGTAATATTGTGTGTGTGTGTGTGTGTGTGTGTGTGTGTGTGTGTGTGTGTGTGTGTTCAGTCGGAGTCCTACCAGGAGGATATTTATCCCATGACAGCAGGTAACCGGCCTGCCCTGACAGCCGAGGAGTGGCTCAGTGGAATGGATAAAGGTCAGAGTGTGTTTAACTGCATGTCATTGCTATCAGGAAGAAACCTCATAATATCTCCAATATTTTAACTTTTTAGGTTTTTCTTTTGTAAATGAATGCCCTAATTCATCATACAAGACATCGTTGTCGGGTGAAAATCTTGTATGTCCAAAACCGTTCGTTTTGCATTTCTCATTTTAAAAATGATTTAAACTAGAGAAAACAGCCGATCTACAAGCACACGCCTCGCACCGCGAGGCGTTGTGTGCTTGTAGATCTGCTGTTTCCACTACTTTTGTGCGATGGCCTTGTACGATGTAGCAGGGCTTTACTTTGCTAAAGAACATACACATTTGAAACGTGGAGATACGAGGTTTCCACCCGACAACGGCGAAGAGTGTCATAGTACTGAAAAAGTACTGAAAATAGCAGATCTACAAGCTGACCTTGTAGATTGGCTATTTTCACTATTTTAATTTAAGAGAAATATATAATGATTAAAAAAGGAACGATTTTGGACATAGTTTCCACCTGAATGGAACAATGTATATGGTTGTGGTAGTGGTAGTGGGGAGTGTGTAGCTGCTAATTATATGGCTTGGTTGAATGCTCAGATTCTGATTGGTCAATGACTACAACTTGTGTTGTGTTATTTCTCGATAGCAGATTGCTGCTACAACAGGCCGTTCATTTCTATGGACACAGTTCTGATCAATAGATTTGGCACCGGAGAAAGAAGTCTGTCGCTTTAATAACCAGTTCATTCGCAGACTATTTTCTTTAGTGGAATCAATAAAATCCTTGTTAAATAAATAAAATCCATTTTGCTCTTATATTTTTGCGTCAGATTATTGAGTGAGGCAGTCATTATTGAGAACTAAAACCCCTGCATCACCTTCTGGGTTTGTTTCTCAGTAACGACTGTCTTGCTGTTCATTGTCCCTTACATGTTGTACTGTGGAAGTGGGGACTGTGTAGCTGTACAAACGGACCACAGGACCACAAGGGAAATGAGCCCTTATGGCTTTTTGTGTTATCCTTTTAGCATCTTTGTATAATCGTTATAATATTACGTTTTTACTGGAATAAAATAAGACTGTCCCTCGCATTGCAATGTGACCGCTAAATGTTCTTGCCTCCTGCTCTGTTTTGGACCTCCAGGTCCGACGCTAATGTCCCTGAAGCCTGGCAGTCAAGTAGAGGAGTCGTACCATGAACTGAGGAGCAAGGGGCTGGACAGCCGCCGGTCACAGAGTAGACCGGGAATGCTGCAGCTGGCATACATTCAGGACCAACTGGGTTCCAAAGAGAGCAGAGAAGAGGACAGCAGTCTAACGGAGGACAAGGACATCAGTTGGACGTCAGTCAGTAATGGACAGGACCTGTCTCCCTGCTCTCCTCCCATGACAGAGAACGAGGTACCAGGGATGGGTGTTGAGTTTTACCTGGAGGGTGAAACAGCAGATGTGTAGCCTGTATTTACATTTTTCCCCTTATTTTCAGTATGTTAACCACTTGAATGATAGCATCCCAATTTTGGGCAAAGAGAATTAGGATAGTCCTGGGGGCCCAGTCAATAAAGTAGCCTATACAGGGTTCAAGTGGTTAATACAATACACCGTAACAGCACATCTGCAGTGGTTGGAGGTGGTCTCCCTACTTTTCCAACTGTGTCAAGTAATTTGAAGCAGATAGCACACTGATGGACAACACATGAACAAACTAATATTTCAAGATAAGAGAAGATATAATGTACGTTGTTTGATCCCTGAGTGGAAGTGGAACTTTGGTATTTTCAGTAGCCAAAATGTAATGATAGCAAACAAACAAAGCTAAAGCTAAAGTGGAGATTCAATGACCTACGTTTACATCTGGAGCATGTTCCAAATCGCAATTCTAATATGCATACCTGTGTGTGTGTGTGTGTGTGTGTGTGTGTGTGTGTGTGTGTGTGTGTGTGTGTGTGTGTGTGTGTGTGTGTGTGTGTGTGTGTGTTCTGCAACCTCACAGCTGCGACTGAAGTTCCTCAAGCAGCAGGAGGACATCCGACGGCTGCGGGAGCTTCTCAACCAGAGGGACGTGCGTATCAAACAAATGGAGCTGGAGATCAAGAACTTGAGGAACTCCCAGCAGGCCTCTCTCTGAGACATGCCACGCCCCGCCCCGCCCCTCGACCACACCCACACCCCGGCCAACCCCATCCTAGCCCTGGCCAACACACTATGTCACCTTCATGCACTGTACAATGCAGAGTGTTAATCTAACTCTGAGAGAGTACGAATGACACCAAGTGGACCGTTACAGGTCCATCTGGTTCCATTCGTACACTCTCAAGAGCAGGGGTCTTTAACGTTTTCAGGCCAAGGACCCCTTAGCTGAGAAAGAGATGAAGCAGGGACCCCATATACATATTGTATAAATGTGTGATGGAGATTTTCATCGATTTCATGGATAGATTCATAGACTTGTTTGACAGCACTGTCATCAGACTATTTTGGATTCATGTTAATGTGTGTTTTCAGACATTTTAACCACTTAAATTGTCGATATTTTGTAAACTTGACCTTTCACTATGTACTTGGTCTGCTCTTTTTGACCTCTACACCAAACCTATTTGCAGAAAATAGCTGATCTACAAGCTCTCAACGCCGAGCTTATAGTTCTCCTAAGAATAGGGATGCATGCAAGGGTTCAAGTTGTTAATTTAAAATAATTATCCCATCACACAAGGATTTGGAGGCCCCCCTGTAGCAACTTGGAGCAATTTGGAGGTCCCCCTGTAGCAACTCTAAGGACCCCCTAGGGGTCCCGGACCCCCTGTTGAAGACCCCTGCTCAAGAGTTCAATCAACACTGAGGACTTTAACAGTGTATAGTCTAACTATATATCAACACACTACAAAATAGACCCCCATCACACACCTCTCTTTACATTCCCTCTCTGGATGGAGTCTCACCTCTATAGACAAGGCCTCTCTGTTCCTCTGTCGCAGCACAGGGGGAGGTGTTACAAATCCAATATCACTTCAGTTCCAGTTTGTGTTTTGGGAACTTGCAGTCTCACCGACACTGCACAGAGTGTGCACGTTTTTCTTCTTCATGTACGGTACATACACACTCACGCACTACCCGAGTCTTGTTCCTCCATATGACCAGTGCGTCATCTATTTTAGATTGTAGCCCATCTATTCACCTGTTATCTCCCCACTTCTCCCCCTCAACTTAAAATGTCTCTTTTGTATGCTTCACAGCTATGCAACTTTCTTGTAATCTTTTACTGTATCGTGTATTTTCTTCTTCAAATGCTCGTTAAGAGAGGAAACAGATTTGATGTACGTGCCTGCCTTCTAAATGAATGACGCGGTGGCCTGCCCGTTGTTTTGGAGCTGTCAGCAGACAATCACTTGCGATTGTACAACGACACTGAATATATTTTCTGTGCTTCTTGATCTATATTTTCTTGCATATTTAAACTACTGTATGACGCAATGGTGTGTGTGCGCGTGTGTGTGTGTGTGTGTGTGTGTGTGTGTGTGTGTGTGTGTGTGTGTGTGTGTGTGAGACAGAGAGGGAGAGAGAGAGAGAGAGTGGGAGAGTGGGCTTGAAAGAAGATTGAGCAGGTTTAATGAAATAACAATACCACAGTCTAGAGCTCTCTAGTGTTCCATAGAGCTGCCTTTGCATTTGAATGAATGGGGAAAAAACTGGTGGTTCAATTCTTTTTAGAGTTGTACAATTGTTGCCCAGCAGCCATCTCTGTACCTGTTGCCACATATGGCAGATTATTTTTTTATTATATTTTTTAATTTCTTTTTTAATTTATTCTACAATGTAAAAAGTGGACAGTGAAAATGTTCACCGTGCAAGTTATAAAATGTAAACGTTTGACATCAAAGTCAGGAGCTGTAACGTGATTTCTGTTCAGAAAATCAGCATGTTACCATTAATAAAGAGCATGTTTAATGTGTGTCATGATATTCCGCAGCCACTGTGAAGAACAGGTTTAAAAGCCATAGTGTGTTTCAATCAATATAACCTATGGTGCACACAATAAATGTATTGTCAATGTGCTTACCTTAAGCAGTGATCTCTTAAAACAACCATGAAGGCTTAAACAGCCAAGGTATTTAAACGTTCAGGTTAACAAAGAGTATCTTATTCAAACTAGAAATACTGTTCCTTCGAAACAGTGTGGGCTCGGTTCCAACCCAACAAATAGGATACTTTAAGGTACTGTAAGGTACAGTACCTTACAGTATTGTACTGTACCTTACTATACTGTACTGCACCTTACTGTACTGTACTGTACTGTACTGTACTGTAACTTACTGTACTTTACTGTACTCTACTGTACTGTACTTTACTGTATTCTACTGTAACTTACTGTACTTTACTGTACTCTACTGTACCTTACTGTACTGTACTCTACTGTACCTTACTGTACTGTACTGTACCTTACTGTACTATACTATACTGTACTCTACTGTACCGTACTGTACCTTACTGTACTGTACTCTACTGTACCTTACTATACTGTACTTTACTGTACTCTACTGTACTTTACTGTACTCCACTGTACCTTACTGTACTTTATTCTACTTTACTGTACTTTATTGTACTTTACTGTACTCTACTGTACCTTACTGTACTGTATTGTACTTTACTGTACCTTACTGTACTGTACTCTACTGTACCTTTCTGTACTGTACCTTTCTGTACCTTACTGTACTTTACTGTACTCTACTGAACCTTACTGTACTTTTACTGTACTCTACTGAACCTTACTGTACTGTACATATTATATGTGTTCTAGATCTACATTTTTGATTCTGTGTTTGGGAACCAGCAACTGTCAAATGGACTCCAACTGTAGTGGAGTATATTGAGTGCATATACTGTAGGCTAACAATCCCAGATCACATATGTCCTCCACTATGTCTATAACCAAGGCGTTCTTCTATGTGGCCACTCCAGACTGAGGAGTGGAGCATGGCTTTTATTGTGTTTGTGGATCTGACTTGGAAATGCATTGGTTTTGATATCTCCCTGACAACCAACAACAACCACTAATATGGCTGACTGTCCCTGCGGGCTCTAGGATATATGGCTATGGGATTTACATCCCATCGCCCGGACTTGATTCTTGATCACAGCTGTGTAATCAGTAGAGTGGAGAGGGACATTTATTTATAGTTTTAACTATAACTATAGTTTTATACATCACACAGCTTAGACATTTGGATCAAATCAGAGAGCAGACCTGTGTGAACGCAATGATATAGATAGCATATCTGAAGTGTGAACACTGCAGCCACAGCGCCTTAACATAAACATGGGTCTATTATCCTTCTCTCCACTCTGGGGACCCATTGGAAATGCATTGGGTGCTTAAAGTTAAACATTTTTATTTTTTTATAATTAAACTACAAAACATTTCAAAAAGAAAAATACACGCACACTTGTCCTCAGTAAGCTGAACACATAAAAATTTGAATGGTGTTGAAAGGTGTAAGCGTTTAGGAGATGAAGCGCGCCAAAGTTTTAGGATACTGACTAGTATAGAAATAAATAAATAATGAAGATAACATACGTGTGCTCGCCTTTAGGCGAGCCCACAATAATGACCATGTTTTCCTAAATGAACTCTTATTGCGTTTGGTGCTTTACGTACATTTTGACTTGACTTGAGAGATTTGCTGTTAGCAAATGTGCTCAGTCTGAATTGACAGATTCTGTAGCAGTGGTTCTCTTGTGGTTTAACACCTAGGATATGATGATTGCATTGACCATAAAAGACATAACACAGAAGGTTAAATGACACATCCTTCTAGTGAAGTTGGCGATTGCCTGTGACCTTGTCAGAACACCCTGCAACCCACTTTTGGGTCTCAGTCTGCTGGTTTGGAAATGCATTCAAGGCTAAGCAACAAGGCTATGACATTTTAAGGCACATTTTATGATAAAATGCCATAGGACTTCACCCTCTGTTTTTCGGTAACTCTCATTCAAGTGATGAAATGAAATGAAATGAAAATGAAATTAAGACTATTTTGCAATTGCATACATGATATTGTAAATTGTTTGTAGCAAAAAAAGACCACAACATCTACCACATACTACATAGACTGGTGCTTGAATGAAACTTGGTGTGAACACATTGTATGATGTATAACTATATAATTAATTTGAGCCATGTCCATAGCTCATGACATTATGTTATATAGTCATTAGCACACTCATCATAATGCTACTAAAATGTTTATGAATAAATGTACGTACACACAGGACAGAAGTGTACGTTTTTACCTTCCAATATGAGATGACCTTTTCAAACAGGCATGAGATTGATACTGCCGTACTCTCCAACACAACCACACACAATACTACACTGTGACAATACTTTATCAAGCTCTCTCTCTCTCTCACACACACACACACACACACACACACACACACACACACACAGCTCTATAGAATATGTTGTCTGTGACCCCAGTGACCCTTGCAGGACAGTTCTAGTACACCAGGCTTACCCATGAACTGTAACCACACACTGCCATTGGCTGACATGCCTCAATATATCTCCTTCATGCACTGCTGTCTGTCTACTATACAGAGCTGGCCAGGATGCCGCTCTGTTGATTGGCTGATTGTTCATGTCATAAAGGTTGTCTCTAGAATTTGATAACCAATTTCATTTCTATTTTCATCGCTCAACTCCACCAAATCATTGGATCATATCTTTCACAAAGTATCACCACTACTCTTTGAGCGATGTTTCAGTCAATATTCTGCCCAGGCATTTGCACACTGGTCTAGCACAGTGGTTTTCAAAAAGGTTTTATGTCAAGGACCGCCAAATTGATATGTATTTGCAACAGACCTCCATTTGAAAATATGTTGTGCCATGGACTGCAATAAGAGAGGATTTTTCAACATGTGTTGAGAATAGAGGCTCTACAAGCTCATGTGTTGTGAGCCTGAAAAACATCTGAAAAATAGAATAGGGCTTAAGTGTTTAAACTGTTTCTCATTTTGCTGGGGCCCCCCTGAGAACCAGTGGTCTAGAAACCTGTTCTCACCATTCCCACTCACCTCCTGTGGGATTTACATACAGGCAAACTGATAACAACAGACCTGTAGGTGGGGATGGGAGCACACAGCACAGTGGGGGAGACTAATAATGCAGAGGACTATATTAAACAAATGCAATCACTGGCTGCTCACTGTTCTGCATCTGTCTCAGGTGTGAGCATATTTTGTCACTGCGGTTTTATGAGGCTCATCTGAATTGTTTTCAATGGCACAACATAGTCAAAAATCCACACTCTAAAATGTATTTTTGCTGAATAATGTTCTGTTTCGCATGGCATAGCCAATATGAGCCTTCTTGAAGATGTATCTTCAATCCAATTGAGGGGACAAAATACCATTCCATAGCATAGACCCTTATTGTTAGATTCACGTGTTCGCTTTCAGCTGCTAACACTTTTGTTCATTTGATCAGTCTCACTGTGCCTAACTTCACTGCATTTTATTATTTTTGACTGTTATTGTGATGTCTTTGAGATATTGATGTATGCAAAAGTTTTAAAAAATATATGCATTTTACCCTTTCATTTCAAAATTGTTCCTTAAAAGATGCAAAGATTTATTCATCATATCAAATAAAATAATAGCTAAAAACTTATTTGCCTGTTTTATAGTGATGTTTCTGTCTGGACAGAACACCATCCTCACCAGCCCATGGGGTAGAAGTGTGTCAAAATGCTAATTACCAGCAAATGAAAGGCATAACAATCACATGCCTGCTGCTAATAGTTCATCAGACATCACCATTTAGATTTAGCTCTTGACCAAATGTCAAGAGAGACCATTCTGTGTCAAAAAACAATATTTAAATTGCTTGTCTTGCTGCTGGCTCATTCTGGTTGCCATGTGACTGTTGACTTTTACAGAAGGCACCCCTCCCCCAATACACATCTCAGGCTGCAACATGTGGAAGGCCCACATTTCCCCTCTCTGTTCGTGGGAAGGTAGCTTGCCTGACCTGTTTGGTTTAAAGATGGCCAGGCTAACCTAGGGAACATACATCTTTGGTGCGGTCTTAAAACAAGTAAAAATAATAATAAGAAAAATAATCACATTAAGCAAATCCGGGTGGTGTTGGACACAATATACAAAAATGTGTTTCAGAGCATTTCGCAATGGGGCTTACACGATAAGAGTGAAATATTGCTGCACCTACAGTAAATTAGACCATGATCGCTTAATTGATGCAAAAGGCGGGCTACTGGAGATTTCAGAAGCAGAAAGTACAAACATTTGAACAGGGCTTCAATATATATATATGTGTGTGTGTGTGATGGCAATATAAATTGGTTACACAAGTAGTTATAAAGGGAGAATGCTGGTGTTCCTGTGTTCTTTTACTTGAGCTGCTAGAGACTAGAATTCCAAGACTATTGCGGTCTCATGTCCAGTTTCCACCAGGCAGTCAGCACACGCAGGGTGCATCTGAGCAATACAGCCAATATGGCCACCACTTAATTTCTTCCTACTGACACTGTGAGTGTGACACCACAAAAGCACAGCAAGTAGGAAGAGAAATAGAGCAAGAGAGGGGGAAAAAACCTCAAAATGTTAACTTTTTATTTACAAAGTTGTTTTCTTGTCATACAGAAAGTAAAAATGTAGCTACAACCTTGATTCGTGCAACAGGCGGCCAACTTGAAAAATCATGGCTCGCTTGTTGCACTGTTGCTATAGCAATAATTTTATTGGGGGGGAAAAATAAGGAACTGAAGGCAAAAAAGAACAAAAAACAAAGACAAAAAATAAGAGAAATAATAAACCCAACGACAAAAATTCAAATTCATCCAACAAAATATTAAAAGCACAGACCCAAAAACTAGATACCAGTCCCAAAGTCCTCACGCGGGAATACATAAAGGAATACATAAAGGGGGATTGACAGTGAAATTGTGGAATGCTGAGTGGAGGGCTGCCTGAGAACCTTGGGGCCTTGGGTTGGGTGAGGTGAGGGGGGAATCGATGGGGAGGAGGTTTGGCTCTCGGGTCCATAGGAAAAGGTGTATGTGTGTGGGGGGGGACAGCTCCACTCTGCCCACCCGTCCGGTACAGTTTTGCTCCACAAAAGGAGCTCAGAGCTGGGGGAGAAACGTGGAGAAGAGAGGGCGGTTGGTGTGAGCTGGAGGGGGAAGGTGGGTGTTTGAGGTGGAGGTTGTTTGGGAAGTGGGGAGGTAAGGGGTCGGTAACTCTGTAGGCTCTCATCATCATCTTGCTCTTAATCGTCATCCTCGTCATCATCATCCTCGTCTTCGTCTTCTGGATCTCGCTTTCTCTTCTCTCCTTTTCCGGCTGCTTCTGCTTCTGGAGGAAAGTAAGACCCCCTTTAATTACACGTATACAATGATTCTACAAAGTAACAATAACCATAATATATCAGCAAGGGATGCATCCAGGACAAATATCTATGAAAAATAACATGAATTGAATTGGTTTTAATATTGATTCAGAGTCTAGTCTATTTAGCCGTTTTGTGTACTTGAAAGAGTTGAGGAATATCACGCGCCTTGCACATCGTGCCATTTTGGAGAAGTATGGTTTAGATCAATAAGTTGAACAAATCCACACCATAATGGGGGCACAAATATTTGTCATGGCATAAACTAATAGCGACTGCATTTCTAACTTTTTAAAACCTTGCAGTGTCAACATCAAAAATGCCACAAGCAGGGGAAACAGAGACACTGGCAGAGGAAATTGGGAGCTACAGGGTTTAGGAGAGTGGAAAATAGCTCCATAACGATTGCTAAATATTTCAAAGCTCTATTGCTAATGCAGATGACTCTCACTGGTTCACTTAGACTCAAATACTTTTTTGACTGTGGTGGGAATTATGCAATGGGGTCAAAACATTTATTGGCCAGGAGTCGATGGGTCCTACTGAATCCCCACAAATAAATCAATGGCAATGCATAGACTGACATGTCTTAGGGTTGAGCCGGTTGACATTGTCAATTGTCATTTTCTATGTAAAAATTCCACACTTTTCAGATTCAGATTTCCGAGTAACGGTTTTAAAATCCAGCTGTTCACATCTGAGTTACATTCTGACTATGTATGCTACTATGTTACCAAATAATTTCCATTAGATGTTTGCTAGGTACTATAGCAATCAAGTATTCAGTTAATAGTACCAAACACAGACATGTTCCCATGCTAAAACATCACAATGTTATTCCGTTATCGTCATGTATAACTACCGTCTACCCTTAGAGTAACAGGAGGCATGTTCATGTACAGTTCTTCGGGGAAGTCCATTGATATTGCTTACATTGTCTGTTATGTGATATGCTATGTGTAAATATGTAGATACTGTACGACGTTGTCTTGTCTTTTTTATTCCTTCTTTTTTTCTTCCCTTGCCCCCCCCCCCCCCCCCCCCCCCGTTCTTTTCATCCAGTGTATTACACCTCTAAACCTGTGATAAAGATTACAATTCTGCTAGATGGAGTAAAATGTACTGTATTCACACTTGTGAACACTGAAAATGAAATGGTTTAACTAATTGTTATTTGTTAAACAGTGTCTGTGCAGCCATGTTTATACATAAAGGTATGGTTTCCTTACACTGAAAATATTAGTTTTCATCTGATAACTAAATCACTATACATAACTCAAAAATGTTCAAACAAGCTTAATATTTGGTTATTTGGTGATGTCATGTATATATGCGATCCAAAGATAATGACACATTTCTTTTAAACTAATTTGGTTGCGGATGTCTGGATTTGCTACAGTTATAAGCCATTTGTGGAAAGCCATTTTGCAGGCATACAGGCAGCTCTGTTTTTACACATTTTTATATTTTAGAAAACCTAATAGGCACAACAGCCTGAAATCAAAAATATTTTTCCATAGGCTCCTATGTTTTCAATTTCCAATCAATTTCTCATACTATGCTGAATGCTGCTGGTTAAAAAGGTGCAGTAAGTGAATACTATCAGAACATAGAGCTTTATCTTTTTTTTAACCAAAACCACTTACACCACCTATAACATGTATCATAAAATAATTGTGTTAAATAATGTGTGTTATCATGAATATCACGATAATACACACCCTCAAGTGTAATATTGCGATTAAAAACACTGCTAGCATAGCCGCTTACAAGGCATTGCCTATGAAAGCAATGATAGCGAGCCGGCAGCTTTTTTGCGACCATCACAGCCGATTTCTTTGTTTGACATAACATAGTCCAACGCCAATTACGGATTTACCATTAAAATCACCTGTGACACAATATTATGACATACTGTATGGTATCAGGACAGTTGAGACCTGCTTATTGTCCCCAGATGTTGTGGGAGTGTTTGAGTGATTTTTGAAACCCATTTTCACCCAGTGCCAATTGACTATGTAATCCTGGGCTCTGCTCCCCCTCTGCCACGCCTGGGGAGACAACAGACTGATCTCATGCTTCCTTCTATGCATGAGTAGTCCAAGTTGCTTCTTTTCACCTGACAGTGGGGATTTTCCCGGTTTGGAAGTAGCGCATGGAAGGAACACATTATTCCAACCGGTTCCTTTCCCCTCCATCAGGAGCCCCCGCTGGCCAGGGGGAGGCATTACAGAGACCAGGATTACTGCATGTTTTTGTGAGGGTATCTACCCTAGGAGACACGAGGAGAACATACAAACTCCACAAGAAAGGCCCTATCGCCAACCCCACCTAGGGTGTGGGCGCTGATGATGCGGAGGAGGGAACACGCCCCCAGCGCCCCCAGCGTCCCCCTGCGGGAAACGAACCCAGGACCTGGGTTAAGCACCGTTGGTCCGAACAGCTTAACATTCACCAGGTTAGCCTTCACCAGCGTTGGCAGGTTAGCATTCACCAGCGTTAGTTTTACTGAGGTTAGTGTTACTGAGGTTAGTGTTAGGTTTAGGTGTACATGTATCCTCATCCCTACCATATGTTGTGATGTTATATAGCTGTGTTTTCACTACAGTGCCAGAATGTTTCCAGCAAAACCAAAATATGGCAATGGGAGATACCATATTCACATGCCCACCTTGAGAGCAAAGGTTCTGGCATTGCCTAATAAGAGACCGTTTTCATTTGTTTATTTTCTAATGGTATAGTACTTTAGTTTATACTCATGTGAGAGTGCTAAGAGGTGACAGTAGATTGTAACTTTAATCCATCAAAAGAACAGAGGATAAGCGAGCAGTTTTCTCTCTCTCAACCACTCATTATCACGGGGACGCAGGATAACAGGTGGAGTTGGCAGTTAATTCTGTTTCTAGCCTAAAATCTCATGTCCAAGACGACATCTTAAAATGTCAACATTGCAGTTTTTTTTACGGCCACATTAAATCATACAATCAAGACAGCTGTGTGTGTACTGACACAATCCCTTTATTCACTGTGCATGGCTTTCTCTTTTCTCTCCCTCACCCCCTCTCGCTATAAACATCTTAGGACAAGCCATCTTCTTCATGCAACACATTATGTAAGTTTCACCTTTCTCAGAGACTATTGTCAACATTGCTTTGAAGCATTTTTGTCACTTAACACTTACATAGGACAGTGGTTCTCAACCTGTGGGTCGGGACCCCCAGAGGGGTCCCCAAATTATTTTGGGGGGGTCCCCAGATGATCAACTTAATGTGAAACATTGTTTTCTCACTCAACAGTGAACAAAACAACATAAAGTTTAAGTGTATAGAGGGTATCTGAGTCCGAGTTTGGGCCGTTTTTGAAGAAAAGAAAAATTGTCAAAAATGTTTTTTGGACCTCAAAATATTTATTAGGCATGATCGCGATCGCGAAATTGCATGTTTAACCCCCATATCAACCCATTCTTTCAAACATGGCAGCCATGTTTGTTTACATCTGAAGAAAACATAATGGCTGCTATATCATGAATGCCTGAACGGATTTCCAAGCTGATTTCTTTGTTTGAAAGCTGTGAACAGCGTGCACACACGTGGGTGGTGCATGATCTAGGCATGGGCGTGCACGATCCGTGCACTATGAATTACATGGAAGTCTATGGAGACCATGGCATCTTGGACCTTCAAAGACATTTAATTGATTGCAACTTAAGTGTTAAGCCAATCTTAATATACGATTGTCTCTAGATAATGCAATATTTATTCTCTTTTCTTTTTATAGAAATTACAAACCAAATTCCCCTTTAGGACACTGATTACTTGAACTGAATTAAACAAAGTGGAAATATTAAAAAGAAAATTGTGCATTTGTACATTTGGTGAGTTAGGATTTGTGGGGATTCAGAGACTCTGTTGGGCACATAAGAGAGGTTTTGCGATACGATGTCTAAGAATTACCATTATGGTAACAGGTAATATCCTCCCTAGCTTCATCTCATCACCTACAAGATAAAACACACATTTGTGTACTCAAAAACAAAACTGGTGTCTATTGAAGCGCCTACAGCCTCACAGATTAAAAGTCTGAAAGACAGACAATCAATACATACCATCTTCATCATCATCATCATCGTCGTCGTCGTCGTCGTCATCGTCTTCGTCGTTGTCAACTGCTCCATCCCGACCTAAGTCTCCCTCCTTGGGGGGAAAAGGACAAAACCTGTTAGAAACAATCCTCCCGGTAGAAAGCTTTTACCTAAATCAACCACTCAACAGCAAGCTTTCACCTCTTCCTCTCCGCTGACCTCCTCGTCATCCTCTTCTCCTTCTACCTCCTCTTCGTCATCGTCGTCGTCGTCCTCATCAAAGTCTTCCTCCTCTCCGTCCTCATCCTCCTCCTCCTCTCCCTCTGCAAAAACAGAAAAAACCTTGAAACCACATCACTAGTGAAAATACAAGTGCACAGCCATGTTCCATATAATGACAAATTTAATTTTTGGATGTTTTTGTTTGTGTTACATTTTCATGCAAAATGTTTTTGAGCGGTGCTAACCGCTCCTACATCTATCTGGCTTGTTGTGTGTATGCAAGTCCGTCCGTCCTGCAGACTTGCTAGAGTAATATAAATGATAAGACAAAATGTGGACTAGTTTTAAGTGCCCAAAAATGTGGATGGCAGTAATATAAATGGTAAAACAAAATTAATTTACCATAGAAATTCACTGGGAAACATTTTTCAAAAATCTCAAAAAGTATAAACATTTATAACGAAAAAATACAAGCAATGATAACTGTGAACACGTTGAAGTTTGAATGAAATTCGTAGCTCAAAAACAAAAGAGTTTTAGGTGCCAGAAAATGTGGATGGGACAACTAGGGGCCGATGCATACTCCACTTGTAGAGCCTAATCTATTTAGGTTCGGTTCGGGGAGTCACAAAATCTTGCCAGCACTGAACAGCTGAATTAATGACGGTACCCGCCCCCAAACCTCTGAATGACGTCATATTGTAGTTTAGACAGAGCTCAACCAAAATAAATTCAGCTCTAAAAGTGGAGTATGCATCGGCCCCAAGTGTCCTCGAGTCCACAATTAACTCATAAAGGTTACTGCTCACTAGGGCTGTAATCTAGCCGTGTTTTAGGGATTCGAACTTCGGGGGAGATTTTCCGAACGGACCATCGAACCTTCGATGTTTAATTAATTGAATAAAAACCGAACAATCGGACCATCGAACGTACTGTACCTTTAACCAGCTAAAACAGTGTAGGAAATGTGTTAAATGCGCTGTTTTATCCATTGAAAACACGTTGATGCGTGACCGCATTAACACGTAGGCTAACACTTGGAAAATCCAATCCAATCTGAGAAAATGTTGCGCTGTTTGTTGACGAACAGGCTCAATGTATGGCGGAGTTGCACGGATGATGATCGGAGCGCGTGGCGTTCGGGCTGAACTGGTCTCGATGTAACAACCCCAGAAATCGCATTATAGATCCTTTAGGGGTTTGCAATGAAATCCATCTTTGCTCATGCTAAGGAGAAAGGCTGTTTAATCTTTGGGTGCGTGGATGGGTGTTCGCTGTTCGGAGCACAAACAAGTCAGTATCTGCCCAGCTCAGAGTGCTCTCACTCTCACTGTCATCAAGCGTGTGTCAGCGAGGCTGGTTCGCAGCCCCAACAGGAGCGGAACTGGAGCGGAGGACGGTCCTTGATCACTCCAAGCTGTTCTGGCGCATTTTAAAACTACTTTAACGGTCACCATTAACTGTTCGTGTTTACCGGTAGGCCTAACTTATTTCGTATTTGGCTATCTCTACTACTGTGATATTCTCCATTAACTGTTCGTGTTTACCGGTAGGCTTAACTTATTTTGTATTTGGCTATCTCTACTACTGTGATATTCTGAATAGGCCTATCACATTCTGATAATTATTTTTCGTGTAAAAAAAGAAAAGAAAAAAAAAGAAAAAAACCTGAACCCATTAATTTTGAACTTCGATTGCCAACGTAACGAACGAACGTTCGAATCCCCGAACGTTCGCTTGCAGCCCTACTGCTCACTTCACACTGGGTGTGATTTTTATAAAGCCCTTGGGTGATTGTGAATGTGTTCGTTTTTAAATCCCTCCCACACAGGTTAGTAACTTGTGCCTTTCAGATTATCATAATTTTTTTTTAATGGAACTATAAAAGAAGATGTTGCATTGAACCTTGGAGAGCCTGGGGGTAGCAGTAGTAACACTTTAGAACAAAACTGATTTGAACTGATTTCATGGTTTTATTTGATTGATAATTTGTTTGATTGATTACGGGGAATGCCTACCAACAAGGCACTGTGTATTTATTAGACCTCTGCCCGTAGGTTTATTAACAAGCCTGGTCTGACTAACCTGTGCAATCATATCATATATATTATAGCAGAGCATTAGTGTATAAACTAATGATCAGTCCATTCAACTGCACAGGCTCGCCCAGGGCTCTATATTAAGCCCCCTTCTGTTGTCACAAAAAGAAAATCTTTCCAGAAAAAAGCTGATCCACAAGCTTTTGTGAGCTTGTAAATAGCATTAAAATACATTTGTCAGTCTGTGCATTATGTGGACATGGTTTCCTTTTCAATCACTTCTTTATTACACAGTGTAGTGGTAAGAGGGGATTGACCGAATTATAAGCTGTTCTCTTTCTAACCTTCGTCATCGTCGTCGTCCACTCCGTCTCCGTCTACCTCTCCGTCTGAGTCAGAGGCTTCTCGGTCCTCCATGTCATAGCCGTCCAGGTAGGTGAGCTGTGGCAGCAGTTTGAAAACACTCTCTCTGTAGTCGTTCAGGTTCGTCACTTCACAGTTGAACAGATCCAGGCTCTTCAGGTTGTCCAGCTTTTTCTGTAAGTCAGGAGGCATAATGTGATAATTGGTGGTGGCTGCATCATTTTGGTAAAGCACATGTGTGCATTGAATGCTTTGTATTGAATTGTGTTTATCCGTAAGCAAATACAGCAAAGTGTGTGTATGTGTGCGTGGGCTTAAGAGCTGTGACCATTGGCCATATGATTTTTATGTGCATGTGTGGATATTGTGCACATATCTATAAGTCTGTACTGTTGTCAAAGTTTTCTAGCCATTTGTGTGTGTGATACTATTGTGTTTTCATCTTATTTTACTGTAAAGGCACTGGTGGGTGAGAAATGATTGGCTCCACTTTGTTCCTCTGCTACTCTCTCACACACACACACACACACACTGGGGCAAGCAAGGGTTTGTGTAGTTAACTTATGTAAGGCAAGTGCCCAGGATTTTAGCGGCAGCTATAAACAAACATTTAGTGATTTCTACAAGCATAATGTTTTTTATGCATATGCATTATCCAGTTACCTATGTTTATTTTTGCAATAACGTAAATACAATGATCTACATTGATTGCTTACATAAAGCGTGGGGAGAATTGGAGACAGTCTCTTTAGTGGGTAGTTACAGTATACCTTCCACTATGGTCATTTGCTGCACTTTATTTTATTAAATTTAAGGTGTCTCAGACAAGTCTATATGTTTATTATTGTGAGCTTGTTCTGTGTATTATGCATCATGCATCACATGCAAACAAAAATGTCACAGAGACATGAGCAAGTATTTAATTAGCATATTCATTATGTCCAGTCATTAAAAAAAAGACTCATAAACACTACGTACCAATGGTTCCAACGTGCTGATGTCTTTCAGTTTGTTGCCGCTCAGGTTTAGATGTGTAAGGAGTGGGAGTTTCTCTGCTAAAACGTCGAGGCCACCGCTGATTCTGTTGTCACTCAGCTCCAGCTGAAACCATGCAAGAGGAAAATTATTAATAATTATCCTTCTGTTGCCAGTTCTTAACCTGAATTTCCTTTTTACCCAACCCTTCACTGTGAATAATTGCACTTTGAGTGTACATATAAGAAAGAGGTGCACCAGTGCGTTTACCTTTTTGAGTTTTCCTAGTTTAGGCAAGTTGGAGACTGAGATTAAACCAACATTTATCAAACTGAGGAACTCCAGGTTGATAAATTCAGCTGTGAGGCCTTCGATTTTTCCTTCATTTGACCGACAGTTGTCAAGAACAAGTTCTCGTACCTGGGGAATAAAACATGAATTACCACATGAAAAAGACAAAAACATAGTTTATGATCTTCATCTGAGTACTCATCATAAAACTACAATAAAACTAAATGGTTTGCAATATTACACAAACATGCTTACATTTACAATCCAGCCCTATATTGCGTTGATCAGAGCAATGCTCACTGAGTTATGGCCATTTGAACTGTTGAATACTGATTTAGTGCCCCTTGTTGTGTGTGCTATTTATTATTTTTTTTGTCACTATTCTCTAGCCTGGCATTGCCAGCCTGATAATGTGGATTCACTCACACGTTGAATCCACATTATCAGGCTGGCAATGCCAGGCTAACTGTGCGCATAGCAGACTCATGAACTGTATTTGTGCCAAGTTTAGTCAGGATTGGAGCAACAGTGTGCTTGTGGTCACTGGAGGCCCCTGATGTGACCATTCTGACAACAGACTCGCCCTGAACAGTGTTTGTGTCAAGTGTGGTGCAGATCGGCGCAACTTGGCACCCAGGGGCCCCTGGCGGGGGCCTCCCTGGTGTGGCAGACCCCTGGACAATGTTTGTGCCAAATTTGGTGCAGGTTGGAGCAATGGTGAGCCTCATAACTCCGGATGTTACATTTGTTGTGACATCCACCGTCCACCCCTCGCAGGCAATTTTAATATAGGATAGGATAACACCCTTTTGACTTCAAATAGGCCTACATGACGTCACACTAAATGTAGCATTTACAAACAAGACGTATGGGTAGGGTAAGCAAAAAAACAACAACAAAATAATACCATGACGTAGAACAGTGGTTCTAGTGGGGCCCAGGGACTCTCACAGGTTTGTAACAAATGGAACCACATTTGTACACTCAAGAGTTATGGGGGGTCCTTGAAATTAAAAAAAGAACCACTGGCCTATAACACAATAAGGAGTGGTTGTTGCTTCTCCACAGTTAGTGTGCAATTATTATTAGAGCGCCTTTAGAATAAATGTCAGAACACAACATGTTTCTAGGGTAGAACATTATGATAACACTCCCATCAGTTACTGTGTGTGAAGTTGCGCAACTCGCAGTTCGTGTTCGACAACAACTATGGCCAACAAGTTCTCAGACGTCAAAGACCAGCAAGGTCTGACTGAAGTTAAATAAAAAATAACGAGTGTTTGTTTTATTGGATTATCCATCCAAACGTGAATTAGTCGCTCGGGGGTCTTTGAATCAGCTTCCACGAGAATAATAAAATATAGGCTACACAGAATGTCGCGTTGCCCTATCCGCTCCACAAAAACGTCATGTTTACACCGGTCTATGGTCGACGTTGACACTTTTTAGTTATAAACACGTCGATTTTTGTTGAAACATCATTGGTTCTCAAAGTGGGGTCCGGGGACCCCCAGTGGTCCATGAAGGAGTTCCATGGAGTCCCCAGCTAAATGATAGTTTGGAACCAAATGGACCATTTGGTTATGTATGTAACAAGTGTACAAATGTGTTTCCATTTGTACACTCAAGGGTTAAATTAACATTGATTTTACCATCTAAATTGAGGTCTCAGAGACACAAGTACTATGGGGGTCCGTAGACTAATGCATGTCAAACTGGGGGGTCCTTGATTAAAATGGTTGGGAATGGGAATCACTGCGAGAGCCGTAAAAATCTTCTCTGATGGGGATCCCTGGCATATCTTTTCAAATGGGGGTCCGTGGGCTAATAAGTGTCAATGTGGGGGTCCTTGACATGAAAAAGTTTGAGAACCACTGGTGTACATGAATCGTAAGCTCTGCGTTCCCCTGGCCTGCTGATGGGAGTCATTAATGACAAACGCAGTGGTTTGTGTTAGCAGGCTGGCTAACATCATGCTAGCTAGCCATTGATGCCCTTTTAAACGCTGCGTGCTGTAGTGTGTTCAGTGCTTTGTGTGCCCGCCATTAGCCGCCCAACACCAGCCGAGGAGACAGGGTGGCGAAAATAGCCCAGTAAATCGTTGTTGTTTTTTAATTCGCAAAAATCACTTTTATTGGGGAAGTGGAATGCCTTGACGTCGACCGAACGACCGATAAGACTATAATTTCATTTTGTATCATCGCTCCAGTTCGAATGGCGGAGGAAACGTTCGGAACGGAAATTTAGTGAAAAACAAAGATGGAGAGAGTTCCTTTCTCCAGAGCTTCAAAGACGACAGAATGACAACATGGCGATTCCTGGGACACAGTATGCAGTTCTCTGAACACTTAACACAGAGAAAGGGCTGTTTCCAGACACTTTAGACCGTAAATTACACGTCGCTTGAATTGCTTTTGCGACGATAAGTTGTATTATTTTGTGCATGCGAAGCAGCGTTATGCGGAACGTCGAGTTTGGTGCGCCCACGCATCGAGCGCTGTGTGTGTTGCACGGCTCTCGTGTCATCCTAGGAGGCTTGGTTCCTTATGAGCCACAAGCCAAAAACACCGACTCCTCCTAAACGACACAACAATGCAAAGTTTATGTTGTGTTCGAAGATACGTGGAAAGACAAGACTCGTAACGTTATGTGATTTCAGATTTATACGGGGGTGTATTTGGTTTATTTTGACCATTGAAGCAAAGGGGGGGTAATATGGCGGGAACAAAACACAGCCTGTCCGCTGTCTGGATGATGCGAACTCTTTAAACGTCTGATCGTTCACACTTTACGATCAGCTATAAGACGGATCAATATGTTTATGAATGCCACATTCGCAGCTGTTTGGAATAAGCCACGGCTGACATGTGCTGTGGCAAAGGCGATGACTACATATTTTACATGAAATTCTCCCTCTGCAACTTGTGTTGATCGAGGCACGCCAACGCCAGATTATTTGACCGAATAACTTACACCACGATTGCTTACATTGTAACTGTATCGTGCGCGGAAACATTGTCTCAAAGGTTGAAGTGGCCGTGCAACTAATTGGTGAATATATGGACGATTCGTGGACGAAGTGACAGTTTTTTGTTGGCGTAGCTGAAATCTAGGTCTCGTAAATGACTCCAAAGAAAAACACCTAACTCGTGATCGGGAATAGATCGCAATGCATGCCGAAATATCTCACATTTGGATGTATGCTGAGGAGTTTTAAGTGCATTGTAATAAATGCGCCCCATTTTAGCAGTTATGCTAGCCACAAACATGGCTTCCAAGGTCTATATAAAATAAACCCTCTGTGTGAATGCTCAACACGCCGCGGAGAAGCAATTATCCTGACATACTGCCGTGAATAGAAGTTTTTAAAAAAAAATGTGCCACAACGTGGAATTGAACCGTGTGTGCACCACCGACCAAGGAGGCTGCGAAACGGTTAAAACACTGCAATAATGCCAGCAAGCCAAAGAATCGGCTTTCAAAGTAACGATTCAATATAGCTTTTCTCGTCTTGTTGCCCATTCACGCCCAATCCAAGGCAGTATAATGCGATCAGCTCGTTACAAGTATTTTCCGCCCTACTAATGTATAAGAAACACAACCTAAAGCCCATGTGGTCACCATTACGTTAGCTACACAGGTCACTTAGAAAGCAAAAAAAGTAGCAGGCTAGCTCGCTAGCGATAAAACTAAGGGTTGGTTTTTAAAAAGCACGACTTACATCAGACGGTGTCCTGTTTCTTAGCTCCAAGTGGATCCTCTTTTTCATGTCCATCTTACCCAACGAAAGTTTAACTTTTCTCTCTTGGGTTTTGCTGTAATCTTCAGTCCAAAGGCAGAGAGATGCCCTAATGGAGGGAGAATATGGGACTGTATAATCAACTGAGCCAAACGCTAAGTTAGTCGGGGAGAGGAGAAACCATGGAGGGAAACGGCCTGAAACAAAATATATGCTCAATAGCGCCATCTGGGCCATCGCTGGCGTTTCAAAAAAGGCAATGCAGTCACAAATCATGACGCTGCCCCGAAACAGTGCTGTGGTGCAATTTTTATTTCTGGAAAGAAAGTGATATGTTGTAGCATTAAAAAAAGAAACCCCTATGTGTCAGTCAGTTTGAACATGCAAAGGAATTGATTCATGTATCACACAGTGTAGTAATATAATGTGTTTTTTTTATTCGTATTGTTCAAGCAGACATTATTTAATCAATTGCAAATAAAGTAGGTCATAATGTTTAATTTGGTTAGTGCCTATCTAAATAAAAGTGTGATATCTGAAATATGTCCATGACTGGCTGCTGTTTTCCTATGTCTACATAATTGAGAAGAAGCATCTGAATGAAACAAAACATATCTGTGTAAACACTACCTGTTGCCTCTGAACGCCAGATTGTGTTATTTTGACTGCACAATTATAACTACTGTACCCCAGCAAGTACAGTAATGTCAACCCTTTACCCTGGTAAGAAACCTAAGCCACTAAGTACACAGCATTGACAGCAACCATATGTTTTTGCAGCCTCAGACTCAGTCAATTCATAACCATCTCAGTCATTTCTTCTGCTCCATGATCTTACAGACAGCGTTTAAGCAGGGGAGGGGGTCGTATTTGGTTTGCTGTGAAGAGAGCATTGTATATGCACATGGTGAGGGACTGCCCCCGCCCCCCACTGCCCTCCCATTACTTCCTGCTTAGGCCCACGATCCCTCGAGCAGAAGTGGTCTTGTGTGCCTCCCTGTGTCTCGTCTCCATACCAAAGAAAACCACCATCACACATACATTTCTGGGAAATATTGCAATTATGAACCAATGAATTTGAAGTGACATTGGGGAGGCCTACAATATCCTGTTTGGATAGAAATCCCATCCTCTAATGAAGCCTAAAGCAATTCCATGTCAAGCATAAAAACAAACAAAAACATATATATTTTTGATTGATTGATTGATTGAAGACTTTATTAGAAGTATGCATAGGAAAAGGTACAGTTTCATGATGGTACAGTTCACTGGTACAAGGTCTACTAAAAGGAGATCCTAGAAAAGACTAAGCTTATTTCCACAGGAAACCATTAAAGTATCTCATATAACATTGAATGACAGACGAATAGAACACAGTACTATGCAGTAGATATAGTCAGTAAAAAAAATATATTATGTATAGTGTGTATTATGTATAGTGCATCATTGTATTCTGTATGTGCATCAGGATTGACTTATTTTTATGGAGTTAATAAATATTTATATGGGATTGTTTTAAGTAGCCTCCAACCTTTGTTTTCATTTAAATATTGTAAGCCAGTGGTTCTCAACCTGTGGTACTAGTACCACTGGTGGTACTAGAGCCCCCCTATGGCAGTACGCAGAGGAGTCTCCCAAAAAAGAAGACATAAGTGAAATATTTATATTATACGGGGGAAGTTCACACACTTAATAACTGAATCTGGCCAATGTCATCAAATTATTGTCTTAGGAATGCAACAAAAACTAAAATAAATAAATAAAGAAATCCATGAATTCAAGGAATAAATTGGCCTCTTGTGTCAACTGTGCATAGCTGAATAGGATGGGGTAGGTCTACCCACCTGTATTTAAACATCAGTTATTGTGGTGTTACTTGGAGAGACAGATATTTTCTGAGGTGGTACTGGTAAAAAGGTTGAGAACCACTGTTGTAAGCCAACTGTTACTGTTTATAAATTGGTACCTGGTAGTTGAGATAAAGCACCAGGAGAGGGCAGTGTAATGTCAAATACTCCAACTCATTTCATTGTGCAGCAGGGGTGTGTGTGTGTGTGTGTGTGTATGACTTCTGTCCATATGCTGATCATAATCAGCCCACTAGGAAGATGTTTCTTGGTTGTAACTGTCTGAATGTTATCAGCTGAAGTGTAGTCAGTCCATTCATTTGACCTGTTGTATCTCAAGCACTGGTAGTGGGAGTTTTGCTGTTCCTATCCTGTCATTCAAGGTAGTTTGAATAATGAGTGTGTGTGTGTGTGTGTGTGTGTGTGTGTGTGTGTGTGTGTGTGTGTGTGTGTGTGTGTGTGTGTGTGTGTGTGTTTCAGCTCTTTACACACTTTAAATCTTTATATGTGAATTTAATTTATTTAGCAAAGCAAGGTGTTCTGTGTAAGCATTTCTACACCTACAATGTATAACAGTGAGGCACAGGGTCACTATTTGCACCCTGTGATCTTGGAAGTTTGGAACTGCTATAATGTTTTTTTAAGAAATGTGCAGCTGGAAATGTTTGTAAACTGTTCACTCTGTTGGGCTGTCACAGTGTTAGCGATTTAAAAATAAATAAATAATAGAGTTCTCCAGACAGCAGTACAGTAGTAGTGTAAGGAATGTGTACACAGCCCACTATGTAGTACATCTGACAATAATCGTACTGACAGTAGTGGAAAACACTGTTGTACACACTAGTAGAATCCTCAGTGTTCATTGTAAACTGAGAGTGTTCAAATGGACTCTTACAGGTCCATTTGTTTACATTTTGTACTGCCAGTGAGTGTTAAACGAACCCGCAAAGAATTTACAGTGTATGCTACAAAATTGTATGTGTGTGAGAGTGTGGGAAAGTAAAAGGATTATGACAAATGAATATAGGCTGCTGACAATTGAATTTCAAGTAACTTAGAACAGGCAATCAGCTGAATTTGACCAGGGGCCCTAAAGTGGCCCTCGACACCAGTATACCATACTGGCACAGTATACCATACTGATACCAGTATACCATACTGGTGTCGAGATGGTTGGCAGTTGAATGTTATTTAATGTTATTTAGGCTGCTGCTGTCTGTGTGGCTCACACACGCACATCATGCCTCAATGTGCTGTGAGCAGATTGAGAACACGCCTCAGAAACGAACAGAGATAAGAGGAGCATGTCCCCCTACACTGCTCTTGAGGATGTGGCAAGGCGGGAGTTTGTCAGTCTACTTTCTCCTGACTCATTCAAAACAAAACATTTTTAATATTACCTAAAAACCCATGCGTTGTATGTCAAATGTAAATTGTTATTTTGCTTGCTTTAATAGAGACTACGGCTTCAGAATATTTCTGTTATTATGTTCTAGAATCTAGATAATGTGGAGCCCCTGCCATTAAGTGTTAAACTATCAACTGTCAAAATTAATAATTTAATATCAAAGGGACAGTTGTTTTGCCTGAATTTGGGCCTGAATGTTATGTGTTTTTACGACGAACGTGGAATGTGGCCATCAATGCCATGCCTCCCCACAGCAAGGCTTGCAACTGAGTAGCCTCCTTTTGCACATAATCAAACATGGTCTATAATTCCATTAATCTCGCACAAACTTGTTTGTCTGAAGAATGAATAACAGTCACTGTGTAATCTTTCTTACCATTGAGGAGGCCAAGTTGTTTATATAGGCCTACTGTTAAATGATGCATCTCTCAGAGAAGTGAGGAGAAAAGAATTAAACTAAAGTCTCATTGACAGTTACTGCTAGTTACACATACATTTCTTATATATTATTTAATGCAGTGATTTAGGTTAGTTATTTCCATCAAATGTCCCAAGATACTGTACACAAAGAGAAAGAATCTCATAGAAATTCAATTAGACTTGATGGAATTACAGGACTACTTCTTGAATTGACCCTGTTTGCTCTGCTTTGCTTCCTCCCATATCAACAGTGACAGAGAGAAATTGCCTAAATTCAGTCATAGGGACTTCCGCTACAGAGTACCAGTGGTACACTCAGCAGCTTTATTTGTACTGACTGCTGCTAGTAGTTCTCTGGCTCACATCTCTAGAGCACGCACGCACGCGCGCGCGCACACACACACACACACACACACACACACACACACACACACACGCTTATTATTGTCCCCCAGTCTAGTTGCTAACTTAATTAGGGACGCATTTGAAATTCAGGCCTTCTTCCTTTCTTTTTGTAATTGCTGAAAAAGCAAGTATTAATGTTCCCTCTTCCATTATCATGCGTGCGCGCGTGCACACACACACACACACACACACACACACACACACACACACACACACACACACACACACACACACACACATGCACACACCAGCCACACAACCCAGTGCAGACCGTTTTTTTCTTCTTTTTTTTTCTGTCTGTATTGTGCCAACTCCTCCACCTTTCCAAATACGATAAGAGCAACAGAACTCTCCCAGCATTTTGGTAATGGTTAACCAGATAATTTTTTAGGGTGGGAGTCAAAAACTGTCAGAGCTTAATCTATCCACTTTGGTTGTGCTTTCCCCTTCTCAATGAGTTGAATTAATTTGTTCCAGCTTGTCATAATGGAGGAGTCATTGCCAAAAGAGAAACCAGAGGTGGAGCTGAAAGAAGATGAAGACAACCAAGGTAAATAAATAATCTAAAAATATTGTCTGAATATATCAACTACTCATAGAGTTTTAGCATGCCAGTGGATGTACTGCAAGAGTTTAGTTGTGCATTTATGCTGCCACATGTATGGTAATAAAGGTTAGACTCTAGTCTACTGGGATTATTATATGTTTCTGGTACTTATACAAACTATATTATTTTTATCTAAATATTTGAATCCTATATTGTTGTGTTATTACTACTAAATAGAAGCCAAAGTGGCATTTCTTCTCTCTCTCTCTCACACACACACACACACACACACACACACACACACACACACACACACACACACACACACACACACACACACACACACACACACACACACACACACATATTCGGATAGGCCTGTGCATCATTGCGTTCATAATGACCCTGGTTTCTCTGTGTTTGTTCTTGTATAGGTGGGATCGGGCGGAGGTTAAGAGACAGGGATCTCCTCAGGAAGAGAAAGGCTGAACAAGAGGAGAAGGAAACTTACCAGTGGGTTTCTGGGTAAATTTTGTTTACTTTAGACAGTCGATGGTAGGCTGTGAGGGGGTAGTGAATGTTTGGAATAACTAGCATTGGTTCAATAATCATCCCTATCTTTGAAATTGTTTCTAAAAATATATCTTATTATTTATCATCTTATGACAATGTAACTTGACATGGAGCTGGGTTGAACCCACAATATAGTAAATGGTGACTCAGTATTGCGTTCAGCCCACATCCACTTTAATGGATTTAGTTTTAAGTGATTAGGAGACTTGTGAAGCTGTTGCAACTTAACACTAACAGTATAGCTTATCATTGTTCTCATGTTGTTTTAGTGATACAATTTAAGAAATGGTTACACTAACTGTTAGCTTTGCAACAGCTTTGTAACATAGCGGCCACCTACATTTTTGCAAAGTAAAGACTGGAGCTTTATTAATGAGGGTAGTCTTTATGACATTGCAGCTTGCCATAAATGCCATTAGAACATTGAAAATGAGTATTGAGCATGTGAACGGGTTAAACATTTCCCTTGTATTCAACATAAGCTCGCATTACAGCACACTGTAGTTAACAGTGAGGGGTGAAAAAGTTTATTATCAGCAGTCTTTTTGCTTATCAGTCAGTTCATTATTCAATATGGAGCAATAGGAAAACAAAGGTTGCTGCTGCGCTTGTTTGTTATTGACTACCCAGATCCAGGTCAAGGACTTTGTACCAGCACAGAAAAATAAAACATGACAAAGAACTGTATCAGTGTCCAATACTGAGGTGCATTATATTTCATTCAGGCTCGAGAGCAAAAGGAAGAGAGCAAGAAGAGAGGAGAAGAGTGGTACAGGAAAGAGAGGGAGGCCAAGGAAGACGGAGCCTCCACTAGAGCTTCCAGTCCTCCAGGAAGAACCAGGACAGCTTCCTCCAGAGGCTCCTGCATTAGTGGTGGTGCCTGAACCCACACTGGTGATTCCATCACCTGCTCTAACCCCGTTGCTGCCTGTGTTCCCTGACCCACTAGAATCCCAACCGGGGAATGTCCCTGCTGGCCCTGCCCCAATTCCTGTCCTGGCCTCTGCTTCGGTCCCTGTCCTCACCCCTGCTTCATCCAATAATGATGGAGGTCCAGCCCCAATCCCACTCATGCCAGCCCCCGTGTCAACCTCAGTCCCAGGCCTTGTTTCGGCACCAGCACAAGAAAAGGCTCCAGCCACTATTTCAGCCCCATTATTTATTTCAACCTCAGTCCCACCTTCATTTAAAAGTCTGCCCCTTGATAAAGCTTTAGATGCAGGGCCCGTTTCAGCCCCAGCCCCACCCCCACCCCCTGCACCTACACTTGTTTCGACCCTTGATTCAGCCCAAGCTCCTGTCCTTGCCCTTCCTTCCCAGGCTGAGGCTGTCTCCACAGAGCCACAGGGTAAGGATGCCCTTGACCAGGTCCTGATTGAAGACTTGGGCCCGGATGAGAAAGAAGACATCTCTTTTTCACAGGACAAGAGAGGCATTGACCAAGGTATTATTGAGGGAGTTGCTATGACAGTGACTGTCACTTTTGGGTCCTTGCCCACTGAGTATTCTTTTTTTTTTTTTATGAATAATAGTAGTTCTAATTCTGTCATTTCCTCATCTTGTAACAATTTCCCTTTTTTGCTGTTTGTAGATACAAGCCAAGAAACATTTCTGAGCAAGCCTGATGAAAATGGAACATTCTCTCCAACTCTCCCACAAGAATATCGTCCTGGATATTCATTCTAACATTCAGATATTGTCTTTGTTTGGAAAAGGACACATGCCTTGCTTTAGAGATAGGCCTATGCATCTGAGAATTAGATAGTATGCAGACTGTTGGATTGAGCATGATATTTATTCTCGTTTTTGTTTTTGTAGCTTATATATGATATGCTTTTTGCATAGCAAGTATTGCATAACATTTGTGAATGCATATATTTAAAAGAAAAGTGGAAATAAATCATAGTTTACTTGTTTGATATAGTTGTGGTTTTATTGTATTTTATTAAAATTTGTAATAAAAATCAACTGCAACAATTTTGCATTTTAACACTTTGAAATTGTCAATTGTCATTTGTGTTAAACTAAATGTTTAGACCTAATAGATGAAACCAAGAAATTATAGACAAATTAGTAATTGCGTGACATAGCCTATATCCGTTAATCTTTTTCCCAATAACAGATTATAATGCTAATGTTAATTATATTAACCAAATCATAATGAAACCAAATAAGTAATACGTATGAATAATATTGCTGTATAGTAGTAACAGTAGTGCCTATTTTGATTAACTGTAATCTGATCGTCGTCGTCGATTGTCACGTGGAACATTAGGCTACTGTTTGGCCAACAGCAACAACATCCATGCGTCAGGCTGCCTATATCCATTCTGCGTCTAGCATTTGGCAAGACCCAATAAATTCATAGTAAACATTTTGTCCGTGGAACAAAATATTTTTAGATGGGGGTCCGCAGCCAAATAATATCATTTTGGGGGTCCAAAATGTGAGAACCACCACGCAACATAAGTTTTTCAGATAACTGTTTAGGAAGGATAGCTAGCTTAATAGCCTGGGATCAATTCGCTTGTGAGTTGGCATATCCCGCCTTGAGTAAATACGGAAACAGATACTGTACGTATATGTAAGTGCATGTAAAAAATTACCGGATACAGAAGGGCGGGCCCTAGATCGGATCTTAGCACCAAGCAGTAAATAGAAACCAGGGCTTTACAGACTGGCGATGCGAGATAACAGAAGCCGCACCAGCTCGAATGAAACTAGTACTTCCGCATTGAACCAGACCACACGTGTTTGTTTTTAGCTTCGCAGATAAAAGAAAAGCTAAAGCACTTTAGATTTATAAATACTGCTTGTAGGATGTCTCCTATGTGCAATTGTTGTAATGAACATGTCCAGAGACTAAATGAACAAGTTTCTGTGATGCGAAAAGAAATCAAGAATCTCAGGTATGTTTACATCTACACGCTAGTAAGTATGTTAGTTATAAATAAATATGGAACAACATCAGGATCACTCTGTTTTCACATTATTTCACAGGCAGATACTGGAAAGTGCAGTAAGAGCTAATCGCAAACACATGACATCCCTCCAGCATGCTGTTTCAAAGATTGATCAAGGTGGGATGGTTGCCAAATGCCATTCTTCACTACCAAGAAGACCACACATGGACGTCGAGCCACTGGGTGCACTACTAGAACAAGGTAGGCTTAATAAACATACAGTATCATTCACTGTGATGAGCTATTGTTTTTTCCCCCACTCCAGTTATATATTGATAAACTTCGGATTTATTGTATTGTTGTTACCGTTGCCATATGTGTGTGTGTGTGTGTGTGTGTGTGACTGTGTGTGTGTGTGTGTGTGTGTGTGTGTGTGTGTGTGTGTGAGACTGTGTGTGTGTGTGTGTGTGTGTGTGTGTGTTAAATACTGGTCAAATTGACGTGGTAATATCTTATATATCGTGTAACTAATCTTGATTGTGTGACATCATAGGAAACATCCAGACAGTGCCCATCGGATACATTAGTTCATGTTTCTCTGTGAAGAATGGGACCCCTAGACAACCCACCATCTGTGGGCCCTCCAGAGCCACACTTCGGATCCAGCAGAGTGTGTTCAGTAATCCAGAGCATGCTTTGGTCGGTCTGGAACACTACTCGCATGTCTGGTAGGTGATGTCAGTTATTATAAAGGGCTACACAATATTGATCAAACAAAATCATATTGTTATTATTCTGACATTTAAATTAGAGTTTGAACATCTTGACCATAAAGGTGGAAGAAGGTCTTGTATATTGTCTATCTATTCTGTTTGTTTGGTTCTTCTCACAGGGTCATCTTCTTGTTTCACAAAAATGGACACCTTAGTTACAAAGCCAAAGTGAAGCCTCCCAGGTTGAACGGTCAGAGGGTTGGCGTGTACTCCACACGCAGTCCTCACAGGCCTAATGCCCTGGGCCTAACACTAGCTAAACTGGAAAAAATTGTAGGTAGGTATCACAAACACAACAGTGTGTGTGTGTGTGTGTGTGCGTTTCGTTGACTAATTATCTGTTTCTCTATGTTTTTGTAGACTTCCACACACGCTTCATGATTGTGCTTATAGAATGCTTAGAAAGACACTTCATCTGAACAAACAAACTGTTTTATTCAGGTGACACAATATACCTGTCAGACATCGACATGATTGCTGGCACCCCTGTCCTGGACATCAAACCCTACATCCCAGATTATGACTCCCCCCACAGTAGAGTGGACATGGAGACATCAGACTCTGGCCCGCCTGAAGAAGCTGCTGTTTCATTGGACAGTATGACAACCTCCCCAAATCTTTCTAAAGACTCAAGGAATTTGTCTTATGGAATAGATGCGGAGCAGAATTTAGAGGCAAAAAGAAAAGGCATACACTGCTGTGATAACTCAATCTCAAGTGACAAATTCGATGTTAATTTTCAAACGGAGGACGATGTCTTGCACTCATTTGCTCCCGATTGCAATGCCCCTCTTTCCTCCTTGCCCAAAGACCTTCAAACTACACTGGACGAGGTCAAGGCCTTTGTGACTCGACACGATGACCTTTCCCAGGTCAGAGAGAGTGTGTTAATTTTTCTTTTGTTATTATTGTTATTGTTATATTTTCAAAATTGCCAAATAAGAATTCATACATTTGTTAGCAATACAAATAAAGTATTTGATTCTTGATCTTTTGTTCTATAGTGCAGGGTTTCAGACTCCTCTAGGCCCAAGCTGCCTGACTCGGTGGAGGATAGTCATGGGCCTTGCTATGGAGAGGAGGCCTACAGCACCATAGCAGCCTGGATCAGGGAACCCCCTGTTGCCAGTCTGGAGGTGCGCTTCACCCCCCATGCCCAGAAGGAATTGGATGAATTCCTACCTGCATGCCCTTCAGGTGAGCCAACATGTGTCCTGGACTATCGACAACAGATTGAGTAGCACACCTTTAACAACTGTAATTTACAGAGTTTCCAGTCTCTTCTGTCATTCTTGACAAAAGCTATGTAGTGTGTGTGTGAGGGGTGTCCCTGCTTTGTCTTTCTCAGCTATGCTTGACCAGAAAAAACATTAGACCCCTGGTGTAGAACAAATGTCACAACATAATACACTATTCATGCTCAAAATAAACAATAGGACAATGAAATCGTATACAACTCATTGAATGAGCCATGCAAAATGAATTATATGGCCTAATGGAAAGTTAACTACTGTTTTTAGAATGTTTATTTTTGTCTCCACTAGAGGGTGCCATTGAAAGAATAATGCACATTAATGCTTCAATCATTATACTAGAATTGCTGCTGTTGAAATTACTTAAATACTATCCACTACAGGAACGGTAAAATCTTGATATTTCGACGTCCCATTAGTTCGACTAAGGGTTAGGTATAGTTTTACTGAGGTTTGGGTTAGGTTTAGGCATAGTAGCATTCACCAGGTTCACATTCACCAGTTTAGCATTCACCAGCATCGGCAGGTTAGCTTTGGAACTACTTAAAACCTTAAAGGTTAATGATATTTTATGGGAAGACATTTTAAACACTGTTCTGGAGCAATTGTGACTGAGAGATACTAATCAATACAGGCTACTGACTGTTTTTCTTCTACCCTGTAGAACCTTCTGGAAGCGGCAGACCCAAGTTCAGGTTTCTGTGCAGTTCAGAAGAGGCAACTACAGCCATAAGGGGGGTACTGTCAGCGGACCCTCGGTCGGTGTACAGAAGAACACGTTGCGAAGACAGACTATTCTACTTCATTCTGGACACAGCTGACATCACCTGCTGGTTCGGACAAGGCTTTGCTGAGGTGCTGCGCGTCCGACCTGTTGAATAAAAGTCTGACTGTGTGGAGGAGTCCCTTAGGAAAACAATTTCTTGAATTAATCAGACGTCATAGAATTACCTACAACTTAAAGAAGAAATCAAATCCTATAGAAACAACAAAACAATTCCTGAATCTAGAACTAATTTGTTATTCACTTGCTAGCTAGATTCACTTGCTTTGCATTGTCAGTGAAAAGAGAAAGAGAACTCAGAGCTATATCAAACCCTAAATAAAAGAAATCCTTGCATAAAAATGTATAAAAGTGTAGTTTGATCATTTGGGATCCCCGGAAATTGGGGTAGCAGAACATTTTGCTATCAGGCCATATAAATAGAGATTCCAAGAAATACTGTGTATTGTCATGGAAAATAAATCATGTTTGGGCTTGCCTGTTACAAGATATATTCTTATAGAATTCTATTTGGTTTTAATTTTTATGCTGTTAGTTACTTGGATGCTACAGCAAGTTCTATTAATCCATAAAACTAAAATGTAAAGATCCTGTGTGTTGTTACTTCCAATTCCCTACTGGTTCTCCTGGTAAAAGTTGTAATTAATTTATTTGAGAAGGTGGTTTTTCACACAGACAGCACATTCAATGGCTGGTCACTTTATCATTGTTGAATGAGTGGAAATATTTATTCTTTGGTCTTAATTTATTACTGCTACCACTCCCCCTCCAGGCCTAGCAACAGCAAATCACTCTTAAGCCATGGCTTTATGGTGTTGTTAAGTTACGTCTGTCTGTTTGTGTGTGTGTGTGTGCATGAGATAGGTGAGAACGGTTGAGCCTTTAGATGCACTGAAATCTTGTCGATTTGCACCTAAGCTCTTCATAAATCTACGATATGGAGATCCACCAGGCTATCCTGAAGGCAGATTTCCGGAAGGTCAGGGGGCTGATTGAATCTGGGGCTCCTGTCAACTCCAGGGACAAGGAGCAGAGAACACCTCTGATGCTCTGCTGTCTCCATGATGAGGAGTCCTGGGCTCTGGGAGTGGCTCGCATGCTTCTTGTTCACAGGGCCTGTGTCGGCTTACGTGACCAACGCGGCAGAACCGCTCTCGTCTATGCAGTCCTGTATGAACGCCCCAGGCTCACAAAGCTATACCTTCAAGCTCTGGATTTTGACCCAATTTTTACTGATGAGTGCGGTCGTAATGCTTTGTGGTATGCAGCTCAGAGTGACAACGGGTCCATCCATGAACAGGTACTCCAAGCAGTGAGGCAGTACAGTCTGAAAATGCCCCAGCTTCTCACCACAGCCACTGCCAGCTTTGGAGGTCACAATGAGGAACAGGGTCATGGTCGACAGAGGAGGGCAGTCGAGCACAACGTCACCGACTGTTGCTCTGTCATCAAGGACAAAGGACAACCTCTTGCACAGCCAGGGAAAAGTTTGCCTCCATTGTTTAGGAAGAATTTACCCTACCAGCCTCTGGCTGCAAATTTATGGGCTAAGAGGGAGATCTTCTACAAAACACTGAACCCACCAAAAGTAAAACCAAAGACAAAAGCAGACATAAATGGTCAACCAAAGACGTGGATGAGGGAAGGAGAGAAGAGAGATGGGAATAAAACAATCCCCTCTATTTCAAAAGACTGGAAGGTGGATTTGAGGAGCCTGATGGAGGCGCTGCAGTGTCAGACAAGCCCTACATACAGGTCCCCAGCTCAACCCCGATCTCCCACCGTACCAAAGCTGATTTGTACATCCCCGCAGGAGGACACCTTGGCAGGGACCCAGCATCACTGTGGACGTCCTGCTCCGCCAGCGGAGACCCAGAGGGAGAAAGATGTCCCTGGATGCTATCAGTGAAAGCTTGCTGAATGATAAGAAAGCTGTGGGAGCCTGTCACTGCAGTGTGTCAGGCAGTCCAAGCCTCCAAGGGGTAGTAGTTATTTTATTATTTTAGTTCTGTACCTACTGAAATGTTATAGCCTACTCTGTACATTTCCTTATTCTGGGAGGGAAATATCCTTAACAGTATTTATACTCACACACACACACACACACACAGAGTATACTGTATATTGTTTTATTTGACACTTGCTTTGGCAATGTAAACATATGTTTCCCATGCCATTACAACCTTTTTTTTATTATAATTTTTATCCCACAATTTTGTAACCCATTTTTTCACCCAGACAGTGTCAATTGCCTATGTAATCCTGGGCTCTGCTCTCCCTCTGCCACGCCTGGGGAGACAACGGACTGGTCTCATGCTTCCTTCTATGCATGAGGAGTCCAAGTTGCTTCTGTTCACCTGACAATGGAGATTTCCCTGGTTTGGACGTAGCGCGTGGAAGGAACACGTTATTCCAACCAGTTCCTTTCCCCTCCATCAGGCGCCCCGGCTGGCCAGGGGGAGGCATTATTGAGACCAGGATTACGTGCATGTTTTTGTGAGGTTATCAACCCTAGCCCTAGGAGACACGGGGAGAACATGCAAACTCCACACAGAAAGGCCCTATCGCCAACCCCACCTAGGGTGTGGGTGCTGATGACGTGGAGGGAGGAACACTCCGCCAGCGCCAACAGCGTCCCCAGGCGAACCCAGGACCTTCTAGCTGTGAGGCGAAGCGCTAACCACTGCGCCCAATCCAGGTGTCAGCCGACAGCTACAAGCAACCCACTGGGGAGGCGCTCGTTGGCACAGTGGTAAAAGGTGCCTCAGAACAGCTAGGACATAAAGTGCTCTTAGAATTTACCACATATTATTGTATCTATTTAATAATACTATTGTATCTAGTAACATGTAAATATTATTATATTATTATTTCTTGACTTACCTCAGTATTGTAATCATTTTCCTGAGTTGATGTTTTCAGTTTTCTTGATACAACATATTCATTTCTGTACATATTTCTGTAAATAAATCAAAAGTTCTGAATATAAAACTACTTTTGTCTGTTCTTTTTCTGTTAGTGTTGTTTTTCTGACATGCTGTTATTGGGGTTATTTGTGAAAATAATGGTATTTAATATCAAATGTCCAGTTTTAAGAGATAAAATGTTATACAGATGTAACCAATCTGTAATTTAAAGCATGTTAATACAATGTAACTCAATTGTTTCCCTTTTCTTTCTATTGGGAACTGTAGACAGTAGACACTGTTCAGTTAGGAACTCTACTGGTTGAAGAGATATTTTACCCAAGTGGGCACTGTCACACTGCACTGATCAAAAGATTGTAGCTTTAAATGAAAGAATTACTATTAATATATATACTAAACAAGAATAGTTGTCTTACTTTCAGTATATAAACACGAATAGTTGCCTATTTTAGTCCCTAATATTCAAGAAGGGAGTACTAATATAAACAAGAATAATTGTCAATATTGGAAGACAAGGCTGAAGAGTCGTCTCAAGACTCATTTCCTAAATAGGTAAATCCTAAACTCACAAATATTTGAGACATTAAGTATTGCAATCTTCTAATCCACAGGCCTCTGCTTGCTCTTAAATCAGTTTTATCTTGAAGTTCTTTAATAGAGGTTATAGTAGTAGTAAGTATTACATAATTTGAGATAGCTTTCATTTATTTTCCATTGGATGATCACATTAGATTGTATTTTAAAATAAAATGTTGACATTGTTCCTATTCTATTTCATCATTGCTTAGTTTCTAGTTAAATAAAAATCAAACAATCCAATGGATGATTAAAACAAGGAGACCTAATGACATTTGTAAATCATGTAAAACATTTAATGAGGCAGCTTGTTACATTCAGCAAATAATAGACGAAGTGTAGGCTAGACTGGATATTTTGTGGATGAATAGTTTTGCACCAACACAATTACACTGTTGCTTACATATTTGACAATGGATTAGATTGGATACATCTGATCAAATTGATCCACTCTGGGAACTCATTCAGGTCTTGACAGATTAAAACGGAACAAATCCAATAATAGACACTGTGTGGACTGAATGTTGCTCTGATTAAAATGCACCAACTCAATAAACAGGCACTTCCAGGCAATGTTGACTGAACCCGTCTTCCACTTGCAGTAAAGACATATGACAGCAGGTGGCACTGCAGTGTAGATTTCAACAGGAAAAGGCTGGGGAAAGGATGTTACGTGAGGGTGACGTAACTTTAATAAATGGACCAATAGTAGTGCTGCTGTTTGTGTTTTGAACGAAAAGCGGTTGAAGTTGACAAGGCAGCAGAAGTTCTGAACGGAAGGTTTGTTTATCATATTATTCTGTAAACATTTTGCACACATTAATGGCGACCAGCTCCGTTTTTCTACGTTAGTCTCTAAGTAACGTTACGCTACGTACCGTCTGGTGAGTGGTGATTGATGAGTGTGGGATCAAATTGGGCTTCATATTCTGTAGCCAGATTTATACTTCGTCGTACGAGATCGCGTTCCGAATATAGCCGATCTACAAGCTCACATTGCGTCTCTAAAGGGACGCGGTGTGAACTTGTAGATTGGCGATTTTGTGCGCGCGACACAGTTGTACGACGGAGCACAAAATGTATCGACGTATTTTTGTAAACGACCACTAATGCAACGGTTAACCTGGTAAAAAAACAAACACAAGCGCACTGCTTACTAGCCTACTATTCAGTTATGGATATCGTAATTTTACCTGTTTGTCTTTGTACGTCTATAGACCTTTTAATTAACGTTTATTACGCTATAGATAACTTTAGTTACCTTCTAAAGCTAAAGTTAACTATAGGATATGAATGTATTGAAAGACGTTTGGCTTTACCAACAAAATTGTTGCATAGCTTATTTTGTTTTCACGTACTGTATTATATGTATTATTTGCCTATTATAATACTGTCTTTATGTATTTAATACTATTTTCTCCTGCAGGTGCATATTAGTTTGCCTGGGACAAAATGTCATCAAGGAAATCCAGCTCAGCTTGGGAAGGATTGGTAGGACATCTTCTTACAGTTTTTTATGACACGATATTTCATTATGGATGTTCTGATGATGATAATAATATTTTCCTTTTTTGCTGTCATTAGCCTTCCACCAGACTTGGAGGGCGTACGCCTTTGAGAAGCTTGCAGAATGAAATGGGCCTGACGTCTTCCAGGTTCAAACCAAGATCACTGTCAAATAGTGACGTTTTTAAAACTACAAAGGTAAGGTCTTTAAAAAAAAAAAAGCTCATATGTCAGAAGTTTGACTTGCCATATTGTGAGCTTGGCATCAGTGGTGTAAAGTAACTAATTACAATTACCGGTACTCAAGTACAATTGAGGTATTTATTTGACTTTACTTGAGTATTTCCAGTTTTCAGTGCTTTTACTTCACTAATTCTCAGATCCAAATATTGTACTTTTACTCCACTACAATTACTTTATTTACTAGTTACTTTGTATATTTTGATTATTTTTTACAAAATGTACATTAACCACTTCAGCTTAAAATACATTTTGGCCATTTGAAAATAGCCGATCTACAAGCTCACAAAGCGTTGCGGTATAGACTAAAAATACTTTTGTTCGGCTCCTCGGACAATGTAGCAATGTAGTATCCGTGATGGAGACAACAATAATTATTATGCAAGCAAAAGCAATGTGGCTCAAGTGATCTGTGCAGTTTTCTTTTGCTTGGTTCAGAACATAGGGGGGGGGGGGGGGGTTAGCATTTTTTCAAGCTTTATTTTGGCTAGCTCCATCCGGTATCTGTCTTCTGATTCTGCTGTGTGTAAAGAGCCTCAGGTGAGATATGAACTGGGGTTAGCAGCGAGAAGGACTATATTGCCTTATTTATGTGGTATGGGCTTCTGTAGCTCTGATCCATAGCGTTAGAAGGAGTTCTCCTTAACGCTATGTCAATGATGATCCTGTGTGCCCACAGGAAAGGCGAGGGTGCACAGCCTTTCCTGCTTGCACACCGGATAAACACTGACACCGACATAGCGTTAAGGAGAACTCCTAACGCTATGGACCAGGGCTAGTTCTCCTGCTCTGTGATCACCTGGCCACCCACCACATTTCTAATTATTTCTCCACCCTACCCTTTCTAACCAACAGAGTGATGTCCTTCTCTATGACCCAGACCAACACACCAGCTGTCTGCCACACAACATCACAGATGTCTGTTCGCCCAACCTAACTGTTGACAGAGTACCCACAATTGGTACCGCTGCCACTGAGACAGCTGTAGGACTTGGAGATGTAACATTCAAATCCTTCATGTGCTCTGGTGTTGAAGTGGAGGTTTCAGACCTTCCTTCAATAGTGGCACAAGATGGTATCATTCTACCCCATGATCAGCCCACAATGAACCCCTGTGACCCAGAAGATACAGTCATAACTGACAGTATGATGTCTCACTCAAGTGACGACCACGTGGAACATCCCTATTGTTACAATGATGGAATTGCTGCATCTGTTGATCACGCAGGACCTCTCAGTGAGCCTTCAAGCTCAAGTGAACTGTCCGGGAACTTGAATAATTCTCAGAGAATTTCCCAGACTGCCTGCAGTGGATTTGAAGAAGATGTGCTTAAATCTGTCATCTGCGAGTCAGTTGAGGTAGTAGTTTCAGACATCACCACCATGCTATCGGACGAAACTATTCCTCTGCCTTTGCCAGAGCTTGGGGAATGCTTATTGCATCACACTGTTGATCCAAGCCTCCTTGTAGATGACTGTAGTGAGCGATGCTGTGGGGAGCATGCAGATCATCCCTATTGTAACAGTGAGGGTCTTGAGCTGACTTCTTCGACTGCCCCCCTTGATGTATTCTCTGGAGAATCGTCTTGTATTGAAGAACCCATTAGTGGAACATGTGATATCACTTTCAAATCATTTGTCTGCACGGGAGGTGAAATTGAGCTTGCAGATTACACCATTCAAGCAGAAGAGACGATTCCTGTCCAGATTGACGAGGTTATGAACAGCAGTAACCAGCCAAATGACTGCAGTGTGAATCCAAGCATTTTAGTGACGGACCCTAATCTACAGTCCAACGATGACCATAAAGATCATCCCTACTGTAATATTGAAAATGGCTCATCCTCTCAAAGTTGTGGTCTTTCCTCATTCCAGGAGCCATTGCCAGGCTGCCATGATGAGCAGAATGAGGTAGAGCCAATTGACTGTCGGGAAGATGTCACATTCAAACCTGCCACCTGTGCAGAAGGAGATGTTGAAGTTCCACACACTGCAGATCTGGCACAGGAGAAAGAGCCTCTACCTGGTTCCCCATCACCGTTGGGCATCTTACAGCAGCTGCCTTGCAATGACGGTACACTTAATGGTATCACAATGGATGATAAACATGGTCACTTTGAAAACCTGCACTGTCAAGTGGAAAGAGATGGTGCTGCACTAGATCCAGGAGCTATCAGTTTTACCTCATTGGCAAACATGTCCATTAAGTTGGTTAATGATCAAGATATTAAGTGTTCAATTCAAGAAACCCCCAAACTACATGTGGACAGCAGCACAGTGCACTCAGACCACTGTCATTTAGAAAATGATGGCACTGTACTAGATTCCAACCTATCAGCTGTCGGTGCACCTCCACTGGTACATGCATTATTCAGTGAGTCAGTGAATAATGTAATTGTCAACTGTCCAATTCAAGTAACCCCTAAACAAGCTTCTTTACATGCAGTTCATAACCTGCCTGACAGCCGAGAGTTGAACTGCAGTGAACTTGGAGCTCGAGGGAGCTCAACACCATCACTGGAGCAAGAGAATCTAAAACATGATGACATAAATATGCCTTCAAGAAGTGTAGCTTTGGACTCCAGTGGTGCAAATGACAGTGCTCTGGGATTGTCCGGAAATGGACAGTTTCCTTCCAACTCTGTAGAAAAGCTGTGTGCTAATATTGACTCTGATGTTCTGATGTCACTGCCAGAGATTCCCTCTGTACCAAACACCTTGCAGTTTGAGTTCATGAGTCCAGTCAACAGAGGAACCCCCGCTAGAGTACGGATTCGCAGGGAATCATGCTTCGCTCGAGCCTTGGCTGAAGAGTCTGCGGTGGAAGGGAAAAGGAGCTTAGAGTCTCCTTTTCTCCCAGTCCCTTCAGGGCCCTGGCTAGGGCCTTTGGAGAGCCCAATGCCACAACCATTACTTAACTCCACAGTCATTGGTAGAAGAGTCAGTTTTAAGTTCCAGATGGCCCCAATCAAAGACAAAGTCAGAGATGCCGATGAGAAGCCCAGTGTAGCGGCACCTGCTCAATCAGCAGAGGAGGAACCGGTAGTGTTGGATATTCCCTTTATTCCTACTGGTCCCCTGCAGCAGCAGCTCAGGCAGATGGCAGAGTTCCTCATCATGGCATCAGGGAAGATGGCTGCCGTCTCAGCTCACCCTCCATCTGCAGCACCAGGTACCGCTGTCCGCTATAGAGATATAATGCACACGATGTTAATTTAAATTATTAGGTGCAGTGTTTAGTAATCCAAAGAGTTTGGGATCCATGCGTGGAACACAATTTATATGTAAACATACATAAATCGTCATTAAAATTGCAAGATAATATTGAAATGGTGAAATAATTGTAATAATGATGGAATTGATTACAAATAATTCTATGATAGTGGATAAAGAAATGACTGACTATAGTAAATGATAACTTTGTTGACCTTCATTTCTGACATTGTGGGAAATGAAATCTGATCGATCACACTCACTCCCACTCCCACAGAGAGCCACAGTATGTGTGTGGGCACCAGTCCTGTGAAGCTGGTCGATCACAGTCTAAATACATCAGGCCAGTTTGAAAGAAAACGGGAATTCTCCATGGCTGATAACTGCACTATCACAGATCCTCTCCTATGGAAGTAAGTATTATTTCCCCATGTAGAGTTGAGATGTAGAGCTTTGATATCAAAATATTTGAATATTGTGCAAAAGTTATTTATTTTCATAATATATTCTAGGTACATTGCGCCGGAAGTGAAATATTCAAAACCTTTTTTTGAAGCGGTGAAAACCGCTTCCAATGAATGGCTTTGTGTGTATCACGCCCATATATGGTCATTTCAGTCCAGAATGAACAGGCTTTTTCAAAAACAGAATGTCTGTTTAATTACCATAATGGTGATCTCAGTCCAGAATGAACAGGGTTTTTCAAAAACACAAAGTATGTTACCTTATGTCCATATATGGTCACTCCAGGCCAGAATGAACAGGTTTTTCCTTTCCCACAGAATGTCCATTTAATTACCATATATGGTGATCTCAGTCCAGAATGAACAGGGTTTTTCAAAAACACAAAGTATGTTACCTTATGTCCATATATGGTCACTCCAGGCCAGAATGAACAGGTTTTTCCTGTCCCGTACGTGTAAAATATCAGTCCAGAATGAATAGGCTTTTTCAAAAAGCAAAATGTCGATGTCCCTCCCGGTTAGATGAATGGATACTTTGAGGATTGGTCAAGCTTCACATGATAATTTGGCCTTCAGGGTTTAAAATATGTAGTAAGCCACAAATACATTCAGAATAGAGGTTTTATCTGTCCACCGCTTCACTTCGAACCGAGGTTTGATTTTTTGAATGGCATACAGCTCATGAAAATCCCTATCTCAAAATATTACATGACTACTCTAAACAAGGATTTATTTGTCAACCTTCTGAAGTCAGAGTTGCTTGAAGTCCAGTGTGAAATCTCCGGTCATTTGGGATGCTATCACCTGTGATTTGATTACAAATGATGTTCAATTATTCAAGTATGAATGCAATACAGAAAAATCGAATGGCATCAAATCTAAATGAAGCATTACAACTAAACTGGAACTACAGACGTTCAATTTCTGAAGTCGATAACAATGAAGGCTTGATCAAAATGTAGTTCCTAGTACTGTAGGCCTATGTACTTTACCCTTGTTTTGCAACAGCTTACTGTTTCTGCCTGTCTCTCCTTCTTTCTTTGGTCTCAGTGTACCCCCAGGAAGCCTGGAGTCTCTGTCCAAACAAGAGCTAGAGCAGAGGCTAAGGTCCTCTATGATCATGGTGGAGGCCCTGGCACAACAGCTGACATCAGCCAGGCTACACAGCTCTGCTGCCCCTGCCAGTACAGGCCCCGCACCCTCTGCCCTCAGGGACCAAATGGTGCAGACTGAACACACTGAACTCAGCCAGGTTTGTTGCATAGTGGTTAGATTAACCGCTGCACTGAATAGCAGGGTGGTGCTTGATTCAGTCTCTAGCACATATAATAACATTGAACTCCTACCTGCTCTGTGTGTGTGTCATTGTTATGGGGCAGAAACTGTAAATGAAGTGTCACACAAAAGTAGTGAAAATAGCAGATCTACAAGCTAAAAATGTGTCGCAATGCGTCATGTGAGCTTTAAGATTGTCTATTTTCACCATTTTAAAACATTTTCTTTTAAATAATAAGAAAGGAACAATTTTGGACATACCGGTATGTGGCTTCTACCCAATAAAAGCGATACTCTACATTTTCACAGTACATTTTGCGCACATACGTGTCACGATTGTCTTAAATGTCTGAAAGACCAGATCTGAAATCTGCCAGACAACTACAGCAACTGACTGAAGTCAGATCTGTCTTGAATATCATCACCTTGTGTAATGGTCATCCTTTGACTTTATCGTGTTGTTGATCAGTTGTCGTCGAGACGTAGACACTGATTAAATGAATGTTTTCTTTCATTTTCACAGACCAACACATATAGAGACCTGTACATTGCAGCTCTGGACAAGATTGGTGTGTTGGAGTTTGATGAGTCTTCTTCACAGAACCTCATTCAGTGTATACAGGACACCAGGCAAACCATGGTGAGATAGAGATGCGTAGCATTAACATGTAGGGCTGCTGCGAATTGAGGTCCAATGGGACAGGACAGTGCTTTATGCCAGCCAGGGGTTTTGTTCAATAAATGTATCTGTAGCATATGCTTAATATAAATTGCTTTTAGACTCGTATTGCAAGTTCAGAAGTAGGTGAAGTAACAGAGGAATGCAATTATATTGATCACAACAGGAGAAGGTGAAAATGTACCATGTATTGAATTTGAGATTAAACTAAATCTTAAGGAAACAATACAATATGATTCAATATGTTCAGCATCCAAATCCTTTAGCAGTTTCATGGGTAGTGAAAGAGTTTATTGTCAATGGTCAGAGTCGGGAGGGCAATGGCAATGTGAGGGGCAGTGTAGGTGCGTGTGATTTGGGGGAGGTGGGAGTATGGCTGCTGCAGACAAACTTGAGGTAGTCACTCAACACTCGTAGTCACTCTGGGTACATCTGATTAGCTTGCCATCAGTTTATCATGGGGAACCCCGGCCTGTACGTATAAAGGCCAGGTCTACAATATCACCAATAATCAACAAAAAAACGGCTTATCTACAAGCATAAATACATCTCTTACATTTCATAGCAAAAACAAATATAAAATCAGAAACAATTTGAACCTCATGCCAATTCAATCTCAGTCATGCTGTTTCACACAGCGTTCTTTGCATAGGATTTTGCATGGTGGATACTAAAATATCATATACATTCATTTATATTTTTAATGTGTTATCCTGGACCATGCTAACAGAGCTGTTTGGAACAAATGCATGAAGATTATGTTTCTTTGCATATTGAAAATTGTGTAATTGTCTTTCTATTTTGTTTGTGTTCTGCTAGACGTCTATAACATCTGACACAGAAGCAGCTCTTGCCAACATGAAACACATGGAGGAAGTGATTAGAGATGACCTCAAAAGCCTTGTCACACAGGTAAGGATAAATTAAGTCAAATCTGGTGTAATTTTGTGTAATTGGTAGATGAAAGAAAAGTTATTGAGAAGAAACAACAAATTGAAAGATTATTATCCGTAACTCATTAACCAAACAATAAAATATTTTAATTTCTGCATGGTGGTACCGTGTTCTTCCATAAAGGGGGTGGGAAAATATGTCAGGAGATGTGTGTGGTAATTAAAAAAGAAATCTGCACTAGTTTCTTCTTCCATTTTTCTCCAAATATTCTGAGACGGGACTATTATTAGTACTTTTATTGTAAATTGTAGTACCTGTATTTAGCTTTTTGTCACCATCCTTTGCAGACATAAGGTGCGTCTAAATGACTTGTATATTGCCTCTTCTCAGTATGGCCAGATGAGATCCCTGTGTGCCAAAGTGAAGGAGTCACAGACTCGGCTGGTTCAGAAGGTCCATGACGCACTGCAGGAGAGAGAGGACATGAGGCACCAAATGGAGGAGGCTTTCACAGTTAAAGATGCGGCAAGTCTCAAAACTACGCAACCAATCTCAGTTGCACTACTTGAATAGACTACTGCAACTTCTAAATCTCAAGAATCTCCATTTGTGTATGACCGTACCTTATGCACCGATAGTGTGCATGGAAAATTGCCATCAGATGTCAGCCATGTCAGTTCTTATACAACTTAATTGATTGACTATCAAACCTATATACTATTCTAATTTTTTTTTGCACATTTTCAATGATTTTATAAACCTTTATAAAATCAAATATAATAGCCTTTATATTTTTGCAAGTGGTCTGAGGCAGTTTTAAATGTACAACAAGTGAATTAAAGTAAGAGTATATTGATATATATTGAAAAGTATTTATAAAACATTCATAATAACATATATGCATACCGGCATGTGTGTGCGTGAATGAGGCTCAATCCCCCCCACTTGTGGAAGCTTAGATTTGGATTTATTGTGGTAGAATTTATAACACAATTGAGGTTTATACGGTAAATAGATAAACATGCGTAAATAAATACACTAAAAACATATTCCAGTTCATATGTATGTACAGTGCAGTTCCTGGTGGAGAATAGATGAGTATTAACAACAAATTCTTTATTGGTCTGTGCATTAAAAGCTAGTGTGCTGTGTTGATGGTTTTCTTTCCAGGCCTTCAGTGTGATGGAGCAACTGAGAGAACACAGTGCCAAGCAGATCTCCCAGCTGGAGGAGAGTCTGGGCTCTCAAAAAGACCTCATGGCTGCTTTAACCAAGACTTACCCAGAGCTGGTAAATATTCTGCTTCTATGTTACTTATTCCCCCGGTCTTGTTCTTTGTTCTGTCTTGCTCTCTCACATACACATGCAACATGCATGACAGAGCTATCCAGCATAATTGTTTAGTTTCTTTTCCTTTTTTCTTCTTTCAGTTCCTCTCTTGCTCAACACACAGCACTGCAGAGCTAGCTGTAGTAAATTAACCAAACATGTATATCGAAACTGATATTTAGAACCAACCTTAAATTTTGGTTATAGACTAAATCGATTAGTCTAATTTACCACATGACCCTGTATTTCATTGTACCATGGTGGCGTAAAATATCTAAAATGCCCAATCTATAATCTCACAAAGTATCGCATAACAACATGTTGTGAGCCCCTAGCTGGCAGTACAGACACTTGACTTAATGTGTTTTATCTATGCAGGTTGCATTAAACAAGTCTTATGTGGAGTCCCTCAATTCAGCATCTGAGCTTTTAACTAGAACCACCAGTGATCACACCACTCTCGCTGAAGAGGTAGGGATGCATTTAAATAAAGATTGATATTATTATTGTTCATAAATCATAATTTAAACTGTTTTATAACAATATCACATTTGTATTGTTTACTAGCTCCAAGCAGCCAGAGGTCTTCTGCAAAAGAGCCTTCCAATGCTTGTGAAGATGAATGAGAAGGCAGCAGCTGCCCTGAGTGAGAGGGACCAGTATATGACGGAGAGAGACCAAGCTGAAGAGGAGCGAGACCGGGTCAGGATGTTTTATAACATGAAGAACTTCCTAGGAGAGCTCACAAGCAAAAAATGTATCCACTAGATAGATAAAATGTCTTAATACGGTTATTAAATCCACAGGTTCAAGAGGAGCTGGATGAGGCTAATTCGAACCTTCAAGATGCCACTCGGCAGATTGGAGACCTGAAGCTCCAGGTGACCATCATGACCTCAGGTACACACAGTATTTAAAAACCTTTTTATAAAAAGACTAATGTACATGTAACATAGTTTGTTACATGACCATTCTTGAACACAACAGTGATACAACCTTTCCGATGAAAATAATCAAAGAATTTGGAAAGATACGGCTAGGAGTACGAAGGAGGCTAGCTGTATCTTTTCCAAATAATTTATGACGACAGTACACTTAACTAGTCTACTTACTTTACTTTTCAGAGATGGGTGTGCTGCATGAGAAACTGGGTGATGGAGCGCAAGAGCAAGACATGTTGGAGAGGAAGGTTGCTGATCTCAATGCCACAGTCTCCTCTTACATGGCTTCCTTCGCCTTCCTGGAGAAGGGACTTGGTGAACAAGCTACCAAGTAAGATCACCAGAGACCTTATTTTGATAAACTCGAGTGGTTTTTACAATTGTTATTATGATTGAATTCACGATGAAAACCAGCACATCTTCGTATCCGTATATCTCTGAAGGTCACTCCTGACACTGTGGTTCCCCTGACACATCACTGTGACATCACAGGTTATATCACAGGTGACATCACCTATGTAAAAGTCCATATATGGCTATTCCACAGAATCCCTTTTATGCCCATATATGAAGATCCCTGATGTCATCGATATACATCATTGGCCAGATGGCCAAGATGTGGCCCATTGTGTAGCTGGTTCAGATGGGGATCTCCATGTATGGGCATGAAAGGGATTGTATGTTGTGACGTCATGGGAACCACTCTACCAGAATCCCTTTTATGCCCATATATGGAGATCCCTGATGTCATCAATATTAAGCCCATATCTAACAGGACTTCATATGAGAATGCCCATATATATGGAGGAAGACAGCCCATATCTGTGTGGCTGGTTCAGACAGGGATCTCCATATATGGGCATAAAAGGGATGTACCATACAGTACATTGATCTCCATATATGGGTACCAGGGGTCTCCGTAACTGGTCTGATACATCACTGGCCAGATGACCAAGAATTGGCGCGACCTCGCCCTAGGGCGAGGTCGCATTGAGGCGTCTTACTAGTATTTTTAGATACTGTGTAACCTGATCTACCTAGCATACTTGGTAGATCAGGTCTCTCTTAAGGCCCCTGCACACCAAACTGACTTGTCCTAACTACAAGACTAAAGCTGTGTGCACACTACAGATATATAGTTGAACGTTTAGCTTGGTAATTCAATGTAATCTCAATGGAAACCAGCTTTAAAGCTTTCAAAGCTTTGTTTGGAGCGTCTCCTGTATCTTTAAAGCTGGTTTCCATTGAGATTACATTGAATTACCAAGCAAAACGTTCAACTATATATCTGTAGTGTGAATGAGGCATAACTTTGGGAGATCAGTCAGGAGATCAGATGTCAGGTTAAAGGTAGCTGTGTGCAGGCTGTTAACACACTGCACCCGATGGGTCAGCTCAGCTGATGACACTGTTGTGCACCTGTGTGAGAGGAATTTGGTTATTGACATGAAACTTGCATGTTGGTGCGTCTCTCATTCATACATACACTTATTGTGTATCTTTGTATCTCTGCAACTGTAGAGCTTACCTTTTTTATTGTGTATCTGTAAAGCACTCGTGCTGTGAAGGGTGCTATATAAATAAAGTTCATTCATTCACACACAACCAAAGAGCTCGACCACCCGACCCCTCTGATCGACGCCAAGTCTGATTGTACTTGAGGTGAATGGCTCACACAGACGCCTCACTACCACCGACGGCTGTGTACACACCAGACATTCTACAGCTGACTTTTGGCCACAGATGCTTATCGGTGGCCCAATTTTGTCTTGGTGTGTCACAGTATTTAGCTCTGATCTTGGGAGCACAGATTAGTTTGTTTGAAATGCGTTTGTTTACTTGTTTTAAGCACCAGTTTTGTCTTGTGTCAGATTGCAGAAGTCATGGGACGATGTCAAGCAAGCCAATGGAAGGGCAGAGGAGTGAGTTCATTTTCTCTCATTAATAATTTCTGTTTATCAATTACTTTTGGATTGGATCTCATTAGTTATGTACTTTAGGTCTCTTTGTCTCCACCTGCAACTGTTTTGTACCATGTGTCTGTGAACAGCTAATCTCCAGCAACGTTGGCCCGATATAAGTGAAACTGTGCACATAAACTCCCTGGATGCCAGCGCAGAACCTCTCCCCCACATTTTTCAGATTGACCTGTTAGTGCCACCAGAAGGCCACATTTGATTAATTAAAATGTAATTACTCCTACAGATTTTGTTCAAACATCATGCAAATTGGTGACTTTATAGTCAATAGTCATGTGATCAAGAGAGATCTGTCCGATATCTCATATAGTTCCATCCTGATTGGCTAAGATTGGCATATTAATTGTTTGCTGGAGTGGCTAGTTTTGAACAAGATGCCTCAAATCATGAACGCAATGTCCGATTACCGTGAAACTTTACTTCCTCAGCCTAGTGGGAATTATGTGAGTGCAGTCACCCTTTTCTCATTGTCCTGTTATAGTCCCACCAGCAGGCCGAGTTTCACAAAATGTTTGATATTACTGATGTCTAAACATCACATTATCTCTATTGTCATGTGATCAAGATGGATCTGTCAGATTTTTCATGTTCCATTAACATTGCTGGCCCACAATAAACCACCTGAACTTGTGGAGACCTGTGCTCCGAGGAGCACTTTGTCTAGTTATTCAATGTGCGCTCATATTCCGTTTCAGTTTTTTTAATATTTTACCACAACAACATTTTGAGAATTTAGATAAATGCTATTTACTTGGTGTTTGTTTGTAGGTTGGAGGTATCTTTGTCCCAGTCAGAGCAGCGTGTGTGTGAGCTGAATCAGTCTCTGGCCCACAGTGAGGAGCAGCTCAGACAGTTGCAGACCTTCTCTCATACCCAAAGCCTACAGATCGAAGAGCTCAAAGATGCCCACAAACAGCTCCGAATTTTTAAGGAGGAGAACGAGGTAAGAGTGTCCGTATTTGAGTCTTGTATCTATTTTAGACTGTCTCATGCCAGATGGAAATGAACTGAAAACAATTGAGTGCATCTAGTGCAGCCATGGCCATCACCTTGACACCTTCTCGGTCCAAACCAGCTGCTCTGGAATTATTTCTCTTGATTAAACTTGATTTGAGTTCTATATGACTTCTGTCTGGCAGAGAAATAACATTAACATCTATTAACATTATTAACATCTATTAACATTAACATTAACATCTATCTGCTGTTGTGTGTTTGGGTCAGTTCATGCAGATGGAGAATCAGCTGACCAAAGAGCAGGTTGCAGAGACTGAAGCTTCCCTCAGGAGCCATCTGCAGAGCCTCAGGGAGAGGAACATCCAGTGTGAGGACCTGAAAGCAGCTCTCAGTCATCTTCAGTAAGCCCTCACATTTTCCAAACTTGTGACTACTAAGTATGGATTGTTGGAACCAATTCTTTTGAATTGACAGCATTTCTGAACATTGTCTTTTTTGCCATTTAGGCCTGAACGCAAATCTGTGTCACTTTAGATTTTAACCACTAACCATTATTTAATGCTTTAACTTAAAAAAAAAAATAGCAGATATACAAGCTCACAGCACGGCACCGAGTGCCACTCTGCAAGCCTGTAGATCTGTTATTATTATTACCAGTAACACTCCCTAATCGGGAGATAAGCGACCGTAGGTCACTTATCTCCACAAATAGTGCAAAAATGTGTTTTGCCAAAATCTTCCTGATCCATGTTGATGACATGAGTGTAGACATACTGTGTAGTGATTTTCGTGATTTTAGGGCAAAATCTGTAGGAGCAGTGTCCAAAAATGTGTTTTTAAAAATCGGCCTGGAGGTGGCGCTATATGGGAGAGATTCATGTTGATGGGATGAGTGTAGACATACTGTGTACCGATTTGCGTGATTTTAGGGCAAAAATTGTAGGAGCAGTGTCCAAAAATGTGTTTTGCAAGAATCGGCCTCATGGTGGCGCTAGAAGAGGGCCATGTGAGAAATGAGGGGTGGGGTCTCCGCGCCGGCAAGGCGGACGAATAGGTACCGGCCCCGGCTGTCCCGGTCGCTCCTAGCCGGAGTTACGGCATTTTATGTGAGCTGCAGTGTAGGGGGTCCTCCACTGGGGGCGCCACCACTTTTGCATCCGTTCTGGAGCACCAGGAGTGGGTGGTCCCCGGGAATTCCCCGTGAGCAGCCCCGTGGGGGTGGTCATTTGGTCAGTTTAGCACATTTGGTCATTTTTTACATCTGGGGGTCCCCCAGGGACCTGGGGGTCCCTGGAGCTCCGGGGGTCCTTGGAGGTTGTAGTTTGGCAGGTAAGGAAGGTGTGTGCAAAATTTGGCATGGATCGGGGCAACGGTTGCGGAGATATGAGCAGGGCAAGAGTGTGACGTGTGAGGTGTGACAGACAGACTGACTGACTGACTGACGGACTTACACTTTGTGCAGGGTTTGATAGTAAATGCGACCTACGGTCGCAATTATTTTTTTAAATCGTGAACGCTTGTGCAAGTTTTTGAATATCTTTGACCCGATTCTATAAATGTCTTCTAAATCAGTGGTTCTTAAACTTTTTCATGTCAAGGACCCCCAAAATTACATGCATTTGGCCACGGAACCCCATCTCAAAATATGTTGTTCCAGGGACCACCCAGAGTTGCAAATGTTCACTTTTAAAATAATAAGATATATTCAAAGACTTAAGAACTTAAGAAAATAACTATTTTTCAATAGTTAAATCATTAAATAATTCTAGGCCTAAATGGGTTAAGCACGAAGACTCTTTTCAACACATTGGACATATATTTACACACATTCTCACACTGATCCTTCCTACACACAGTCTTGTACAGCTCCTGCTGAGCAGCTTCACTGGAGTAGTTGTCTACCGTGCTCAGTGGAACTTTTGACTGTGGCTGCTGAGGGATGTTGGGAGGAGTCACACTGCACTGAATAAAGGTTCTTAAAACGAACCACTGGGTTCTCAATGAGAAATTAATAATTTGTGTGTGTCTTTCGGCAGGCTTGAGAGGGATGAGTTGCAGACAGAACTGGAGGCTGAGAGGGCCAGAACCACTGCTGTTCAACAGGAACTGGGCGGACAGTTGGCCCAGGCTGGCAATGATGTCACCCTGTTCCACCACACACTCAGAGGAGTCACCAATGACCTCCATGCAGCGCTTCATGAGAAGGTAACGCAATCAATGTTACTACTAAGGCCAAGCGAACATAATGGTCGTAAAAACCCATGATCGTCTCTAAATCTCTAAATAGCCAGGTACCACTGGCTATGTTCTGTGAATGTATCCACAACTTTCCAACATCCCATTGTGCATTGCGCAGAAGTTGCACGGAGCTTCCTGCAACGCAGCCGAGTGTGATCTACAAGCTCACAATGGTTGCATCTGCGACGCGACGTGAGCTTGTATGTCTGCTGTTAATCGGAAGTGTGGTGCAAAAAATTCTCCAGTAAATTCCTGTGGAAAGAGGTGGATAGATGGATATAAAGACTTTCCCCACTACCTTTCAAAAAGATTTCAAATTTTGGATTTTTACTTTCCAGAAACCAGAGCACTGCAAGGATGAGTGGCCCCAGTCATCTGCCACTGCTGAACGTCGTCATCCAGCCGTTTCCTTTGTGGACAGCATTATGAAGGCATTGACCACTGAGATGGGGACAGACCCAAACATGGGAACCTCTGATGACCCAGGTAGAGTACTACACTGTTTACTAATGACTGATTACCCTATAGGTCTGTAACAAACCAAATTAACAGATCGTCTTGTTTTGATACAGTTGTAGGGCCACTTTATGGTATGTTTTTGATAGAAAAATCAGAAGAGGCTAGACTTATTGGGGAAGAGGCTAGACCTGTTGGTTAATTGATGATCTTCTGGTGTTGCCAGCCATAGCACTGCTGCTGTATTGTTTTATACAATGGGCCTAGGCCAGGGGTTTTCAAAGTGGGTGACGGGGCACCCTGGGGTGCCGTGATGGCAGTCCAGGGGTGCCTCGAGATAATTTGATAATATTTGGATTTTTTTTTTTGACACAAAAAAAAGTACAACGTTATTTTCAGTCAGTTCTAACCAAAATGGCTATTATCTCAACGTTTTTCTCGCAACATAATCACTAAAATATTATCACTGTCGGACAGAAACCTTGTATCTCCAAGTTTCAAATGTGTACGTCTTTTGGTAAAGCAAAGCCCTGCTTCAACATACAAGACTGTCGCACAAAACTAGTGAAAACAGCCGATCTACAAGCACGCGATGCAAGGCGTTGTGTGCTTGTAGATCTGCTGTTTTCACTATTTTATAGACGATAAATACAAAACGAACGGTTTTGGACATACAACGATATGCTATAAATATAAGGTGCTGGGAGTGAAATGTAGGGGTGCCTCAGATTAAAACAAATATTTATGGGGTGCCCTGAGACAAAAAAGTTTGGGAACCCCTGGCCTAGGCTGTTAGTGTGCAAATGTGCCAGAGGCTCCCCTCTGAATAAGAGAATGGTAAAAGTTGGGTGAGTTTTTATTGTTTTCTTTTACACGATGGATAGGGCTGTACATGTTGTCTTAGCTTGGAGTTCATATGGACGTCCGTATGGATGGACATACATGCACACAAAGCCAGGTGTAGGAGTGGTTAGTAGTGTTGCCCGATCTCGTGATCGGATCGGCCGCCGATATGGCCGTTTTTATAAGATCGGAGATCGGGAAAAAAATATCGGGAGAATTTTTTTTTTTTTTTTTTTTTTTTTTTTCAAAAAAATATTTTCGGGGAGTACTGAAAGTTACAGGTAAGGTGAATGCGATATGAAATGTAAGCTTACCATAATCACAGTAATCCTTAATCATTTTCAATCATGTTCAAGGGCTTTTGGAGAAATGAGACAGACAGAGCACTGCAGAGGGAAGGTGATTGTGTCAGACTCTGTGTCCAGCTGGCAGCTGATGCCATTAAGTAGTAATTGGCCCCTTGTTAATGGATCAAAGGAAGGCAATTATGTCTCTCTGCACTGTCAACTAGCTGCTACAGATGCATACTTTTCAAGCAGACTGGTTAATTGGTTCTTAACTTATTTTGTTTCAACTTTAAAAATGGCCAATGTTTTACCAGTTTTTATATAGTTTGTTGATTATTTTTGATGCTGTAATGGTCTATTTTATTTTATTTTTTGAGATATTAAACAGGTTTTAAAAGTCCTTAAATCGTGACTTCACTGACAAATTTCAAAGGCCACACCAAAGGTCCGCTGCACAATGATTGAGAAACACTGCACTAGTAGGCCTATATCACTATACACTACTCATAAGCTTTGTTTTTAATTTGTTGATTCAGTGATAGAATGAATAGATTTTTTTTTTCTTAATGCCTTGCCAAAAGATCGGATCGGGAAAGATCGGGATCGAATCAGAAGCAATAATATTTGATCGGTATCGGATCGGGAGCAAAAAAAACCTGATCGGGGCATCCCTAGTGGTTAGCACCGCTCAAAAACAGGGAAATGAATAAACCGATTTCCGCTGTATTCATTCTGCTCAGACTCTCCTGAGGTCGGTGACGGTTTGTTCAGTGAGAAGAGGAGCGCCTTCACCCGCGTGCCCGTGTCCCGTGAGGAGGTGAAGCAGGTGCACCCGGAGGTGGAGGAGCAGAGCAACGTGGTGATGATGTTGGCCGACGTGGGGAACACAGTCAGTGAACTGGTGTCTACCCTGGAGCAGGTTAAACGCCTCAGGAACACACAGCTGCTGGAGCTGCACAACACCATGTAGGTTTAGCTGTGCGTGTGTCTATTTAGTAGACCAGGGGTCTTCAACGTTTTCAGGCCAAGGACCCCTTATCTGAGAGACATGAAGCAGGGACCCCCTCTACATAGTGTATAATATGTGTGATACAGATTTTTGTTGATTTCATAGATAGATTCATAAACTAGTTTGACAGCACTGTCATCAGTCTTTTAGAAGTGTTTTTTCAGACCACTTAAATCGTCTTTACTTACTTACTAAACTTGACATTTCACTCAGTACTTTTTTTTATCTCTACACCGAACCTATTTGCCAAAAATAGCCGATCTACAAGCTCTCAACGCCTCGCAACGCGAGGTTTTGACCCTCGCAACGCAAGGGTCAAGATGTCAATTTTAATAGAATTATCCTATTGCACAAAGATTTGGCACCCCCTTGTAGTAACTCGGACCCCCTAGGGGTCCCGGACCACCTATTGAAGACCCTTGCCGTTGACTGTATACTATATTTCCTGCCAATATACCTACTTGATAAAGAATGTGTCTGTGGAAGGAGCAGAGCTCCACAGTTCAGAGTAAATCCTCGTGGTGGAGCTAAACAGTTTGTAATTGTACTTGCAAATGTATAATGTAGTTGAAGATGGTCAAGATGTTGATACTTTATAATAGATAATCGTAATCTTATTGCCAGACTCCTCCCATAATCGTAATCTTATTGGCAGACTCCTCCCAGAAGACTAATTGTGGCTAATGATTATTATGGTAATAATCCTAAAGGAGGATGTGACTTGAGATTGAGAACATAAAAACATAACTAGTGTTAATTTTACAGTCACTTGAAAGTAAATGTAAACCCAGACACCCGCTGCAGGTTTTATTAGTATTGTTTTTATCAAAGGATTTTTCGGCTGCTGAGATTATGGTTGTTGTTCCAGCTGTGGCCTGCAGGGGGAGCTACACACCCAGACCAGCAGACACCAGTCTGAGGTTGAGGAACTTCAGGAACAGCTGAGGCGTCTGCAGAGTCAGCTCGGGAGAGGCAACCTGGCACTACAGCAGAAAGCAAAGGTAGAGATCAACACTCCCTCAGGCTGGAATGCCTAGAATTGAACAAAATGCCTGTTTATAACTGAAATGTCTATTATTTATACAATATGTGTGAGCACTACAGCTTTGGCCTTTGTTTTTTGTTACTAATGGTTGTTAATGTGATTGATTGTCCAGAAATGAAAACTTTCTCTAATGTTGCACACTATAAAATCACTCTAGATAAGAGTGTGTGCTAAATACCTTTTTTAAATGTAATAGCCTCTTTAAAAAAAAAACTTTTTCTGTCTCCCTTTGACCCAGGATGAGAAGATGATGACCCAGCTGTGCACAGAAATAGATGAAACCAGGGAGCTTCTTAATCAATATAAAACTGACAATACTGTAAGTGACTGATACAGTAGGTGTTTTACGTTTATTGTTTTTATGTTTTAAACAATTCTTAAGGAACATTGTGGTGTTAAATCCATAGTGAGAAGTAACAGACACACCCTAACCCACTCTTTATTTAACCTGTGAAACTACTGTATTTTATTCTAAGCTGATATATTTTGAGAATTGTGTTTGGCCCATATTGTGCACCACAGTGACTGTCGGTTGTAAACAGTATTTTCTTTGTTTCATGCAGGAGTTGCGCAAGGAGGTGACTGAGCTTCGCCAGTCTCTCCAGCAGTCCCAGGTGGAGTCTCATGCACTGAGGGAGGAGCTAAAGAAAGCCAGTAGCCTATCGGTAAACCCGGTGCACTTCATGGACGAGAAGATTGGCCTGCTGCAAGAGGTACACTTCAGTCATTTGTGTCAGTTGGTACTAACGCAAGATCATGTGCAAGTCGGTGTTGATTAGCATCACCCCTCTCCTTGTCTTCCTAAATCTGACCCTCTGCTTTGGTTTAGATCAGGGGTCCCCAAAAAAGGCATTTGAAGTCTCCCCGGGAACCATACTTACAGAAATGCATTCTGAATTAACCATTTAAACTATTTTCTTTGGTAAATAAATAATAATAAAAAAAACGTATGGGAAATGTAACGCACACAAAAAAATGTACATTTGCCCACGACCGCCTTGTTTTTAGATGACCTTTGTATTCAATAGGTTAAACTGGTTCCCATAGTAATACAGAGCATTCCCAGTAACCACATAGTAAGTCCACCCTGATCAGGAACTTAAGTTTCCATACCTGATGTGTCTCTAACAAGCACTCTATCCCAGGTGGACAGACTGAGGAGAAGCCTGCAGTTGCTGGAGCAAGCTAGAATCAAGCTCCTGGACAGAGCCAAAAGACATGTAAGTACACTATTTATTATTAAAATTATATCATTGAAATATATGATTAATATATACATTTACAAATGTAAATAAATGGGCAACTATCTTGTTGGAAATTGGAATAGGCAATTTCCTCTTTTTTCATTATGCATTCACAATAGTGTATTATACAATACCAAATGTCCCCTTGTGTAATCAGTAGTGTTATAGAAATAGATTGTGAACAAACCTGAAATTGGAATGCACATTTTGTGTCGTTAAGGTAAATTCCATTCATAGCACACAAATAAAAATAGACTGTACTGCTTCTGACTATTTTTCACCTATAATCAAAATGCATCAGATGGGGGTATCTTACAGTATCTTACAGTAACCTACAGAAATCTGAATCATTAGCCTCGCGTTGCCAGACTCTAATCCGCCCACAGTGTGACTAGTGAATTATCTAATGTGAATTTTAGCTGTTTGCCACTCTTCTTTGTCCTGTTGTGTTCTTATTCTTAACATCCACAGGCTCCTCCCTCCCTGCTATCCATTATTTATGCCAGTTTGGAAGTGTTCCACCCTGTTGGCCTACCAATACAAAACTTTCTTAATTAAAATGTCAAAATTCTTTGTCGGGGACATCCCTAAAGTATATGCACTACAGTACCTTTTCACAGTGATACCACTGTAACCCAGATCTTTAAGCGTTGTGGGGAAACTTAAGCACACAGGTTTTTATTTGTAAATGTCACTTTAAGAGATCTCATTGGTGATATATGCTGATATTTTTAATGAATGAGGTGTACTTAAAAATACAGCATACCACCCAGTCTTACCACTTACTCTTCCTTCATGGTGACTGGTGTCTGCTTTATCTTATCCATTTCTGGTGTCAGTGAATTATGATTTCTTTGTTTCTGCAGCAAATCATCCACCAAGCTAACGAACAGAAGTCGATGAAGGAGCTCCAAACGCTGGACGCCATGCTCGATAAAGTCAGAAAGGTGAGTCCCAGTCACTATACTGCACCAGAGACCTTTCCTTTTTATTGAATAATAATTATAATACATTAAATATTAATACGAGGCAGCGGAGGGAAAAAAACTTTTTCAATGGTAGTGGATGGAGCGAGAGGATTTATCATTCACCAAATGAAGGTGAACGTGTACACCTAGGATTTTACATGTCCATGACAACTGTAACTGTGAACATAGTAAATACTCAGAGTAAATTATTATTATTATGTATCTGTGAACACCTTGCAAACTGGTTGAGAAATGAGAAGTTTGCCCGGGACCCCAACTAGTGAAAATGGCAGATCTACATTACTCTATCACTTCTTAAACGCTTTAAAATATGTATTTATGGATATTATTCAAGTCTTTTATTAAAAAGGGGATATTTACCCACAACCCATTCGCTTTACACCAGAATAAAATTCTACAGAATGAGTAAGATACAATGTAAAAATGATTAAAAATACATTTGTGAAAAAACGATACATAGCGCTAGGCTTAACTCATTATGTGTGCAGAAGAATGCGCCCCAAAAACGTTATGTGCATAAAATTTGGGGTTTGGTTGAGGTCGGGAGTCAATGGTTGAAAGGTTTGGGAACTCATGCTGTACAATATTGAACAGACCGTTTGCAAGATGTTGGCATGTCAGTGAAACCCTACTTGGCTACTTTAGAGAACAATGCTTTCTTTTTCCCTCCACAGACCTTGCTGTCCGTTCCAGAAGTAGTCGACAGCTGTGAGCCGCTGAAACAGCTTGTTAAATATGTTTGTTGATGACCTTTTTTACAATTGTTTTAGGCTTTTGAATATGTTTTTATAGGCTTTTTAGGCAGTTTTAACAGATTATCTGTGCACAAACTGGCTGAATAACCCTGAAGGCACCTGGCGTTTTTCTAAATGTATGTACTGTAATGTCTTATTTTATTTGTGCAGAATTTAGGCATCAACAAATAATTGATCTTTTATTTTGTTATGTATTTAAGAAACAATAAAGTACCCTTTTGTGATCATTGTATTTGTTCTGTGCAATGCTTCAACACTGAACCTGAACTGTTCAGGAACCTGAACAAGAAATATGTATTTAATATATTATTTGCTGAAGTTGAGGTCTAATTGATATTGAAAACTGATTACATTTCAGATAAGACTTGATATTAATTAAAAGTAAAGTATTTTCTAATCTTTGCTCAAATACATCACTGGTATGTAGGCTATATATTAAGTAGGGCAATGGGTTGAACCCTAATGAGCTGAGAAACTTGCTTGCTTCAGAGAAGGAGGGTGTTTTTGTGAGACTCCTTAATCATACGATAGCAGCGGTGGCCATTATAGTGACACACAGAAAACTCTTTCATTTTCCAATATCCTAAAATAAAATGCCACTCTGATGTCACTGTGATATCAGGAGAACCACTAACATAATGGGTTTGCCGCTCTGACATCACGCTCCATCCTTCACTGTGATGTCACACTAACAATCTCTTTTATGCCCATATATGGAGTTCCCTGGTGTCATCAATATTAATGATGCCATGTTAGAGAGATCCCTGTGATGCCAGGGGGAACAAATCGTTTTTATGCCTATATATGGAGATATGGAGATCCCTGTGATGCTAGGGGAACAAATCCCTTTATGCCCATACTGTATATGGAGATCCCTGATGTCCACATCACTGTGGCGCGACCTCGACCTGAGGTGTCTATCTAGTATAGATATATTGTATTACGGTATGGACGTTTAATACATTTCTTTAGGTTTTCAAATATTTGTGGACACTCCTGGTGAATCATGGTAAACATCTGAGTGGCTTGGTTCCAGGCTTAAAATAATTTATATAAATATTTTCAGAAATCTATGGAAAGAATGAATGTGTGGCACCACAAAATGGCCACTAACCAATGACAACTGTTATGCCCTTGGCCTTATAGGTAAAACTCGTGCTTGAGATCTCGGCTCTAAGCAAGAGCGCATGCTCGGGATTGTATGTCCCAGTGATGCAGTGACATAAATTCTTGCAAAGGTGAACATATCTTTGATAGCAAATCCCTGAAAATGGCATATGATGGCATATGTCTGGTGAAATGTGCCCTCAACTCTGCAGGATGCTGCACCCCTTGCTGGTGTAGGCTAGACTCAGCAATCACTTCCACAATCGAGTGAGAGATACGTTGCTTTCTGATGGGCTTGTCACTATGAGGCTTAGCCAGTGAAACAAACCATTGGTCAGAGTGGTTTGGACTTAAGTCCTATCCATATAAATGTGTAATTATGCTCCTACAGGGCAGAGCATATGTAATCTCTGGTGCTCTAGACTAGAGAATGGTTGGAAGCTTCCAATTCCACCGGAACATACCACATTGAGGGCTTCTTAGCTGGATAAAAGCAGGGTTAGGCATAATCACTACTTTAGGATTGTCTTGTGCTAACTGAATACTCACAGAGTGTCATGAGATGGCATGAATGTCACTGACACGCTTTGCCGAAGCAAGTGCCAGAGCTATTTAAAAAGGCCATTTCATATCCACTTCATCCAGAGGCTTCAACTGGTGGCTTGGAGAGTGCCTCCAGTAGGCTAAGGAAGATAAATCCCTTGATTTAAAGAAACGCCTAGACACTCATAAAATGACACAAGGGGGTGTTGTTGACCCACTGTCATGTCCTTGCAAAACCTGCATGACAGGCTGATATGGCTGCCGGATACACTTGAATGGTACAAAAGACATTATTTATCTATCATCTAGGCCTATTTATCCATTATCTAACAGCTCCTGTAAAGTGAAGAGATTTCTCAGAACAGCTTAGGCTTGGAATTACATAATAGATTTTTCACACCAATTCTCAAATACACTGCATAGTCACAGAGGTTTCTGAATGACAGAGCCCTGGCACTTTGATTAGTGGCAATGGCAGTTGGAAGTCACTATGCATTCATATTTAACGTCTTGTATGCCTAGTCTACAGCTGTGGTTCTCTACCTTTTCAGGTAGAGAACCCAAAATAACCATATTTTAACGGGACCCCCCACCCTGACAAGCACTAAGAGTTGAGATTTTGTATAACACAGTTTTCTTTTCACAATAGAACTGTGTTATACATAGATCATCTGTTTTCACAATTTCTGCCTCTAATATTTGGCAATTTGGCCAATAATGTTTAATTTGTCATTTTAGATGTATTAAAAAGTCCTTAAATTGTCACTTTAGAAATGTGCATATACACTTAAACTTTATGTTTGTTTGTTTACTGTTGAGTGAGAAATCAATGTTGCACATTAAGTTAATCATCTGGGGACCCCCTAAAAATAATTCGGGGACCCCCCCTGGGGGGTCCCGAGACTCCCGACCCACAGGTTGAGAACCACTAGTCTACAGGGCCAGAATGAGGATGAAATATCTCCTGTGTGCCTGAGAGACAAGTCTCGGCTCAGAGGGAGAGGCCACGATTTACCATGGAGAAGGGAAACAATGTTTTTGTTTATAAGCCCTTCATATGTGAATATAGCAGGTAGCATGTGACTTCAGATGACATTATGTTCTTCCATCACCATCAACACATTTTGCAGCATTACCACAAGGCCCACATGTTCACATCACACAATGGGTTTTAAGTTCAAGTGTTACATAACAGCAAATATATAAAAAAATGAAGAAATCCTATAACTCAGGAGAATAGCAACTAGTTTCCGTAATATCTTGCCTTTTCCATTTCTAAGTGCTGCTGCTGTCTCTTGTTCATCAACATCACACCTGACAAGGTAGCACCTCTGCTCGTCAGCAGTGCTCAGTGTGGTGTGCAAGAACTCTGTAGAAATCTATGTAAATGTAAAAGAAAAGTTTATTAACCTATTGAAAATGATCTGAACGAGATTTATAAACAGTTGAGTTGATTTTGACTTAACAATTGCATCCAGGTAGTTCTTTTAACCTTAACATGCCCTGACAGTAACTGTTTGCAATAGAAGAATACACAATGACAATTTATATTCTGGAAAATATGGTATTACAATTAAAACATGACAATTATACTAAAATATTCATACACAATTAATTTGACAACAGATAATTTATTGTCCATTCTAAATGAACTGAAGAAGATGAAACCCTGTTCACTCTGTCACAGTAGCGGTTAATTATTTTTTCTTCAAGAATAGATGGTAGATGTGGAATGTAATGTTATTGTCAAGGTAATCTAGTTGTATGATTAATAACTAAAGGTTACTTTTAAATGAATCTAATAATGAGTAACAGTGTTGAGTGACACAATCAAGGCTGAAATTATTGAAAAGAATATGTAAAATAGAAGAGAGGGCTTGCCTTTGGTCTAATCAATGTATATGGTGTTAGCAAATTAATGGTTTGGGACAACTTCAGTGCATATGTTGATTAAACAATCTGTTTAAAACAATTACAGGAGACATTGTAAAAACAGATGCTTTAGGGTGCTCAAGAATTGTTGCTATTTTAAATATTTACATTTTGTCTCAGAACAAGAACACACTAATTACATGTGTTATTCTATGCGTGTGTCATGGCAGAAACTGAGTGGTGTACGTGTATTTAGTTTGCTGTGAATGTTTGTTCTTTGTAGTTTTGAGAGTGACCTTGTTATAACTTGCTTCTCTTACATGTATCAGAATGCATGATCATGGGAAGATATGACAGCCTAAGGCTGTTATATCTTCTTTTTTTTTTACCTTTATTTTTACTCTCTCTGTGATACTTAGCAGAGCTGGCCTGACACATTTGAAATCTCATAGGTGGACATTTATTTTTTGTATTGGACAATGGTGTTTTTTTTATCTCATGACCCATGACTCTTTAAAGTAAAATAAATGTATTAAAGAAATCTAAATTAAATCTTCAGTTATTTCATCAGCAATGTGTGAACATGTAGGCCTAGGTGTATGAAAACAAAATTACAGCAAATCAACCAAAGTTCAAAGTAAACAAACCATGTAACCTACAGAGGAAAGATATACTGACTGCTCGGGCTCTGACAAATTAAATATAATTTGTCTTAAGCCCCAGGGGAAAAATCCGCCTAAAATGTATGTCCAAATTGGAACAGTTGTGGACACAAAACTACAATGATTGTGGCTACTCTTGACTCGCCAAATGTCATCTAACCTCTGAAAATTCACAAATGCAGTGTAAAACATCACATTTCTCTTACCAAATTGTCCTGCTGTGATCACTTACCTAGGAAAAGATGATTGAAAAAGACCTCCGCCTATGGAAATTCTGCCTTTTGAATAGTGAATGAGCCTCAAGACCTCATTGAAAACATATATAGTGAATAGAGAAATTGTTCACCAATGTGTCATTATTGATAGGCAAAATTGTATGAATATATTCCAAACTATGTAAACTCTACAGATGTTTAGTGAGAGTAGTGCTGTAATATTAGTAATGTTAAAGTATAGGGTGAGAAATGATAAAAACGAGTAACAATAAGTTGTAATAATACTGTAATATGAGTAATGTATGGATGAAAAGTACAATGGCAGCTGATTACTATGCTGTAGGTCCACTGTAACAATAATCAACAATGAAATTGTAGTTTGATTTGGTCTCTATTGATTTATTGACATTTATTGACAGCTGTTCAGAGGTCAACACCTTTTGCCCCTGCCGGTGGGGGCAATGGGGTTAAGAAGGGATGTCCCGATAAAGTTTTTTTGCTTCCAATCCGATTCCGATAATTTGATTTTGAGTATCTGCAACTTTCTGCAATGCATTACGGAAAGAAAAAGAAAAAACATTCAAGTTGTCCCTGAAAGTTGTTTTTTAATTTAAATGACAGTATCCATTCTATCCAACATGGATATTTTTTTTTTTCTTCACTCAGTGCAGCATTGGATCAAAACAAAATGAGCCTATCCTTTTTTATATTTAACGAAAAGATTTTTCTCGATCTTTTTCTCTCGATTCCGATCTTTTGAAAATCACGTGATCGGCGCCTGATCTCTTATCTCCTATTCCAATCGGGACATCCCTAAAAATAATTATTATAGACGAGCAAACAAGGTGTCAGTCATCACTCCTAATGAGACACTCCCCAGATCCGCAACCAAACAAACTAGAATATTGGTCTTGATACAATATTGGTCACAAATTAAAGCATTATCTAGTTAGTAGAACCACATCAAAGCGATTCGCTGTTATAGTCAAACATTGCATTGTTTGCGAAAGGAGTTAAGAACATGGCATGGTAAATTGACTCACTAATTTATATTTTCATAGACAGAAACATTAATTGAATATACATATATATACTGTATATACAAACATACTAATAACCTAGTATAAAATAGTCTATATACAGTATTTCCTATGGAAAGTTAGACATTGGTTGATGTGTCCCTTGTATGTAATACCTGTTGCTTATCTCAAGTGTTTAAACGAGTGCCAGCATTTTGTGGGCAATGCTTGTTCATAATAGTTCCTAGTGGCAATATGGTACATTGCACGTTAATGTATGTAAATTACTTCTTTCATGTTAAGTTCAAAACTGTGAAGAGTTTTGAAGTTAATTGACTTCTGCAGAAAACATAAAGGAATAGTAAAATGTATTTTATCCAATTTGAGTATGTATAATAATATAATGTTTTTCTGTTATATGATGTTTTGCATAGTATTGTTGTATATTTGTCTGTCATTTTATGTCTCAATGAATGGAGTTCAAAGGACATTGCAAACAAGCTGTAGTGCTTTCTTGGGTCCTATTTGTAGACCTTGTATCTGAACTGTATACTGTCATGTTCTTTTCCCATGAAAACGGCTAATAAAGTATTCAAACGATCAAAAAACCTACCACTCATATATGTTTTTTGTAACACATTCTTTTGGACAAGGTTTATTGGTAATAAAGGAAGCTCTGGCAGGAATCAAGGTCAGGCTCACAGTGGTGTGTATTCACAGACTACACAATTCTTTTCTCTCTTAATCACTTAAACCCTATTTGAAAAATAGTCGATTTAGGTTTAAAGTGGCCCTTGTATTTAAAAATCGAACCTCTGTTCGAAGTGGAGCTGTGTGTGTGTGTGTGTGTGTGTGTGTGTGTGTGTGTGTGTGTGTGTGCGCAACAGCGCCCCTCCCTTAACATGGGTGGTCAGAAAAGGTTACTGCAGGCTACAGACACGCAGACAGACATACCCACACACACGGCCACGTATAGGGAGCTCCACACAGCTCCAAAAATATATATTATACGGTAATAGGGAGGGTCATTGGGTGGCGCAGGAAGAAGTCAGTTGTAGGATTAATCAAACCAGCTCTGGGTATGTTAAATACCCACTTGTTCAAAACCAACCTGCATCATTGACAGGCACATAACTGAAAAGTTTCAGGACTCGAGCTGCGCTAAAACATTGCTCATTTTTCAGTGTTTGTCAAGCCTGCCCTCTTCATTTCTGCTTCACTGCTACTCAATGCGAGTTTCATTCTCTCTTATAGAAAGACATATCTCTATCCCTTGTGATGTGCTGGTGGAAATGCCTGTGGCATTAGTTAGTGTCTACAAAATGTATGGCTCCATCAATATAGAACTATCTCAGTCATGTTCTTTTGAATCATTCCTTAACCCATTTAGGCCTAAAATTATTGAATGCTTTAACCAGTGAAAAATAGCAGATATACAAGCTCACAGTGCGGCACCGAGTGCCGCGCTGCGAGCTTATAGATCTGCTATTTTTGAAAAAGTCGTGAAAATGTGTGCAAATCTTTGAATATATGTATTTTCAAAGCGAACGTTTGTAACTCAAATTTTGCTTCTGGGGGGTCCCTGGAACTAAATATTTTGAGATGGGGGTCCGTGGCCAAATAAATATCATTTTGGGTGTCCTTCACATGAAAAGGTTTGAGAACCACTGACATAGTAGTCTCTCGAGAACAGACTAACTGAGCTCCAGTTAAATGAAAAGGACCTTTTCTTTGACGATGGCTGGCCAGATTGTTGACGTACAAACATCGGTTTTTCAAAAAATCTTAGAAGGATTCAAAAGACACTTATGTAATCTGGTCAAAAATCTAATTTTCACGATTTTTCAAAAATAGCAGATCTACAAGCTCGCAGCGCGGCACTCGGTGCCGCGCTGTGAGCTTGTATATCTGCTATTTTTCAATAGTTAAAGCATAAAATATTGCGTCATAATGTGTTCAGGCCTAAATGGGTGTTAAATCACAAATATGAGGTTGATGTTGGCACTGTATCCCTCTGTTTCTCAGTTCTGAGATTTGACTACTTCTTTATCAAGTGCTTTGTAGTCGTGTTTTGTGCTACAGACTGTAAACACGACAGACTGTAGGCTAACATTTTACCACTGCAGTAACTTTCAAGTTTCCATAGTATATTGCTAATGTTTACAATTGTAGGCTTTGCTGTAAACTGCAGTTTGCGCATAGGTCAACAGCACAACAGTATACATAGTAATCAGTAACAAAGAATAACTTCAGTTTTTCCTTTTCAAACCATAAATACACTGAAATATTGCTCTCTTGTAGTTTGGGTAATGAAAAATACCAAGCAAGATGGTATTTATTGAAGCTTTATGATGTCTAGTTTATTCCTTTAACCATGATTGTGTCTCAGTTTTGTTCTAGGAAGCAAATTATACTATGTAATCATAATTGTCATTGAATCATGAAATATTTATACAATCATGAAAGTCTTAATTGATTAATGACAATTGTTTTAATGTTTTACGTTGAACTGGATTAATTAAAAAGTGTAAGTGAGTACCTCAGGCATTTCACTGAGCCGTATGGAATAATATTATAATAGATTATATCACTCAAGGGGGAAATCTTAAAGGAATTCATGCACACTCTTATGCAGATTTGGATAATATCTCAGCTTTAGGTCTTTTCAGTGACTTTCCTGTTGGAGGTTAATATGTTGCATCTTCATTAAAATGCCCACTATTTTGTGCATTTTGCCTCATCAGTCAAAGCTCCCTTTCCTTTCAAATAACAAATGCACTCACTGTGATAAAGCCATTTTCCCTCTTGTGTCTCTCATCCTGTCTCCTGTGTAATCTTATCTCAGAGCGGGTACCTCTTGTGTTTGGTTAAAAGCCTCGCAAATTACTTAGCTTCACAAGTTTAACTATCAGGTTCCAAGGCGATTAGACTGATTAGACTGCATAGACAGTCTAGCTTAGACTCATCTTCTACTTACAAATTGAGTGGACAGCAATTAATTCATTATTTCATTCAATTATTTTTGCTCCCCTCTGTAAATTCTATACCTTGAAATTCATTGAGAGGGGCGACAGAAATGCCAGTTTTTACCATGTGTCTCCCCTGCTTGGGCCTTGGGGTGACAATGTGTGTGAGCTAGAGGAGTTGCAGCTTGTTAAGTGGCTGTGTCGATGTCTGGACATGATAACTAAAGGCCGCTCAGGGTGGCTCCAGACGGCACTTCAGAACCAGCTGAGCTGAAACAGATGGGTAGAAAATGGGAAGAATGACACAAAAGGGAAGGAACTGAGTTGGGCTTTAAATTGGCATTTAAATTCCCTTTGTTCTTTGTCTCAGAAAAGATAATGCCAAAAATCGTGTTTGTTGTTTTGGAAAATTTGTCCTTGAGTTAAATCGGATTTTTGTCTGTTTAAAAACGAAATCCAAGTTTGATATTGTGTGTGTGCATGGGTTCTATTGTAGGAAATGATTAGTAGGCCTATTTGAACTGCTGAATTTGAATTGCTGATATTGCCAAGAGGAATATTTTAAAGTAGAAAGACAATAGTTTTATACAAATACAATGTGTTTTTATTTTATTTTAGCACAGCTACATGAATGTCTTATAGCATTGATGCTTCAATAAATTAAAATGTTTAAAACTTGCATGACAAATTATTTGCATACGGTAATTCAGCATTTATTTTGAAAGAATACAGCCTGATATATGCTGATGTCTAAAGCCTGCATTTTACCATTTGCCAGCAAAAACACATTCAATGCAATAATAAAAGAAATGAATCGTCAAATAGCCTATAAACATAAAACACAATAATTTATACGAACAGTGTTAAATTCAGTGTCATTGAACTCCAATAATGTAGAATTACACTCACATTCCAGTCATGAAGATTATGCTTGCAAGCAAAGAGGACATTGTGTGAACCACCGTAGAGTATATGTCTATAATCTCACTGTTTGTAATGTTGCTACAGCTGTATTGGAAGTGCACGTGACAAGCAAACACATTGAAACATTTTCTATATACAGTATAAGGTGAATATCCATTAGTATGGATAATTACTAATGTGTTTGTGTCTTGCAGTCCATTATATTATTATTACATTATCATTACTGCAGGAGAGGTCTTTTTTTACCTTATCGTGTAAGAGCAAAGACAAAAGAAGAGACCTCACTGCGACAGCGGTGTCCAGGATTGACTGGTCCATTCGCTGTAGTCTCTGACATGACATCTTAGCAACATTGCAAGAAATGGCCAAAACAAAATCTTACCCACATTCCCCCTCTCTCCACACTCAGGGGTAGCTTAGATAGCAGACACAAACCTTTCCATATTCCCTGGGTATGAGGGATGCCGTAAGTAACTGCCTGTGTTGTGACTAATGTGACCCGTTGCTCCATTGTATTGGGAGAAAGAAGCGAGCTGGGCAGGGGAAACCCGACCGTAATGTTCTGCTGTCTCTACGGAACCTGGGGGTGAAGAATGGAGACGTCCGGTCATTCCGTACCCCTGGCTGTGGCCTGGCTGACCATAGGAGCTCTGGCTTGCGTGATGGTGGTGATGGTGGTGTGGGTGTGGGTGTGGGTGTCCATTTGACCCAGAATAGGCAAACCCAACATGGGGGGCAGAGGAGCGGGAAAGCATTGCCCCTCCGCAAGCCTGGCTCTGGAAACCTGGAGTTCCTCCGAGGCTGCACGGGCTTGATACAGGCGGACCTCCCTCTGGACTGAAGCTTCGGCTAGGCTGCTGCATCCCCTCCGGTCCCTGACCTCCACTCCCTGGAACATTGGATGGAGCCGAGTGCCCTATGAGGGTGTTGATGCTAAACATGTGGGCCTGTCCGGGACCAAAGCCTGGGGGAGACGGGGACGGGTGGTAGTAGGCCGAGGGTGGCAGCTGTTGAGCATAGGTAGAACTGACCGTGACATTGGGGTACACAGAGTTGGCATAGGCCGCAGAGCGGGCGGCAGCGATCTGCACGGGGGAGAATACGGGTGATTCGTGGACATACGTGGCGTAAGTGGTGAAGTCACAGCGCTTGAACCTTTTCCTGCGCCTCAGGAAACTGCCGCTCTCAAACATGTCCTCTGCGTTGGGGTCAAGGGCCCAATAGTTGCCTTTTCCTGGCCGCCCGGGCTCTCTGGGGATCTTGATGAAGCAGTCGTTGAGAGTCAGGTTGTGGCGAATGGAATTCTGCCACTTCTTGGAGTTGTCCCTGTAGAAGGGGAAGCGCTCCGTGATGAACTTGTAGATGCCTCCCAGGGTCAGCTTGCGGTCGGGGGAGTTGCCGATCGCCATGGAGATGAGAGCGATGTAGCTGTAGGGAGGTTTACCTCGCTGGAGCGGTCTCTTCCTCCGTCGACCGGCACGCGGCTGCTCGTCCGTCTGAGTGGCGGGAGGTGGAGGAGGGTTGGAGGCAGACAAGGAGATCTCCGACGGAGAGTCCTTCTCCACTTTGACCACTGGCATCGTCATGGAATGGTTTCAAATGTCCCACCAAAAACAGACAATCACATAAAAATCACTTAAGTGCTGCAGGATACAATGCCCTTGAAAACAGACTTTAGACTGCAAGGAAATAAACTAAATAAGAGTAGCAAGCAATCATACTAAAGACAGAATGACAGATTGCAATACTTTCTTTAAATGATCAACTCACTGTTTTTAAGTCCAAAACAAGCAGTCCCCTCAGAGCTGTAAATTCAGCAGTCCTTTCCAAGTTATTTAATGCTTAGTTTGTAATTCCAGTAAAGTCGAGGAGCTCAGGTAAGCACACCATGCGTATTCTCCGAGGTGTATGTGTATGTGTGTATGTGTGTGTGTGTGTGTGTGATAATGACTCATGGCGAGTTACCTGAAGACTGTAATAGCTGTGCGGAGCACACCTGAGGGGCCACACCTCCCCTAAACATATCACATGCTCTTGACATACCAGCGCTTATAAGGGTCTATTGTTCCATGTTCTACAAAGTGCACAAGCTATTTGTGATGGATATTTTCTATTTCGAGTGTCTTAACATGTTTTGCTCTGTGAATCTCAAGTGGTGAAAAAGAACGTCTAGCTACTCAGAGAAGATTTGGTTTTAAATCTTTGAATTGAAAAAGAGCAATAATTTACATCAGTAAATGGGCTAAAATGCCATTACAGTTGAATGAACCAATATTTTCCTTTGATCGTTCACTAAATTGTTAATGCTTCCTTACACCTACTGTGCCTATCTTATTTATTCTATTCAGGCACTTATCGTTTTCATCGACCAGAACAGTCAAAACAAACCTCTTTTCATCTTACTGTACTATTCAAATCTGCTTATAAAGTCAACCTCAAGTTTATTTTAAAATGTCCAAAATGAGCCTTGTTGTTTTGACGTTTAACACTAAAAGGCCTCCTTAGTGGTAATGTAACCTGTGGATTGTTTTTCTACCTCACTTCCTTGTTTGTTTTGTGCCAGTGGTTGGAGGAGCCAGCTGTGTTAAGCTATGTAAATGTTGTCCAGAGGAGGGCTTGTCCCGTGCTCGCACCATGCAAAATATGGGCCATCACCATCAATCCCTGGATACAACCAGAGTGACAGGAATAGAAAACTAGAAGATATGGGTCAGGAATTGTTCACTGATATTTCACTTGATTACCAGGACGAGTGACTTATAAGACAAATCATAATGGTAAAGAGCTGCTGTTATAGCCCCTTGCCCCCTGCATACACATAATATAGACCTATTAATTCTTCACAAAAAAGTTCCATTTTAAACCAAAACACATTCTTAGGTATTCTAAATTGTGCAACCCCCTCCCCCTCTCCCCCCAAAAAGTTTGAGTGAACTGAATTGAATTCCTTGGGCGCCAGAGATGGAGGCTCAGCTGAAGCCCTGCTGTCAGCAGTAACTGGTGGAATGGGAGTCTCCTGCACTCCAGAGGGCCAGGGTTAACTAGTTTAAGCTCTTAAACAAACACAGAGCAGGGGAAAACGCGGCAGCACACTCCCAGCGCTCAACACTCCACGTCGGGTAACACAGCACAGCGGGGCCCAGCGTTGGGGCAGAAAGCACATGTGGTGAGGGAAACAGGGAGAGGAGAGGGGGGTTTCATCAGAAAACAACCCGATGAAAGGTTTATAGCTGCGGGGAGGGGTTGGATTGTGGTCCCTGTTGTACCATGAGGTGTCACACTGAGGTGGAGCCACTTGGAAGTCCTCGAACCCTCTGCTGTGCGAGGGCAACTCATAAAAACATCCTATTGTGTATACTAGGACTAGTGATTGATGTGGCTGCCTGCCTGATTATAATAATACAATTTTAGATAAATCTAAACTTTATTATGTCGGTTACACTTGTGTAAAGTTGCCCCAGGCTTCATTCAGGCAGAGAATCTAAAGATAAATAATTGTTTCTTTAAAGGACAACTTTTTTAAATATTTTAGATTGTAATTTGAGAATATCGTTTTAGAGATTTTGATTTCAGTGGGTGGGGTCAAGATTCAAGATCAAGATTAATTTATTTGGTCCCAAGGGAAATTTGTCTTGGACCAAATAAATGAATCTTGATCTTGAATCTTGTCATGCGTACAAGTGGCTAAATATGTATTTTTAGACACAATAAGCTGACGATTTCTTTATTACCAGTAAGACTCCCTAATCGGGAGATAAGCGACCGTAGGTCACTTATCTCCACAAATAGGGCAAAAATGTGTTTTGCCAAAATCTTCCTGATCCATGTTGATGACATGAGTGTAGACATACTGTGTAGTGATTTTCGTGATTTTAGGGCAAAATCTGTAGGAGCAGTGTCCAAAAATGTGTTTTTAAAAATCGGCCTGGAGGTGGCGCTATATGGGAGAGATTCATGTTGATGGGATGAGTGTAGACATACTGTGTACCGATTTGCGTGATTTTAGGGCAAAAATTGTAGGAGCAGTGTCCAAAAATGTGTTTTGCAAGAATCGGCCTTGTGCGCTGCAGTGGCAGGGGGTCCTCCACTGGGGGCGCCACCACTTTTGCATCCGTTCTGGAGCACCAGGAGTCGGTGGTCCCCGGGAATTCCCCGTGAGCAGCCCCGTTGGGGTGGTCATTTGGTCATGTTTGCGCATTTGGTCATTTTTTACATCTGGGGGTCCCCCAGGGACCTCCGGGGGTCCTTGGAGGTTGTAGTTTGGCAGCCAAGGAACGTGTGTGCAAAATTTGGCATGGATCGGGGCAACGGTTGCGGAGATATAAGCAGGGAAAAAGTGTGACGTGTGAGGTGTGACTGACGGACTGACTTACACTTTGTGCAGGGTTTGATAGTAAATGCGACCTATGGTCGCAACTATTTACAGTAACACTACTAGCCCCCATAAGTCACATCTGCATTTTGGGAATGGGCTTATTGTGTCTAAAAAGACATGTTTAGCCACTACACATGCCCCCATCACCCACAAAATCATTAAAATTGCTAAAACTATAGAAAGCAGTAAATTCTCTAATTACAATCTAAAATATGAACCCTTGTTGTAAAAAAAAAACAAAGTTGTCTTTTAATAGATACAAATCAATTAGACTAAATTATATTTGTAGATCATCTACAGTAGGCTACTGTAGTTTTCCAACTTGTGAATGTAATTATACAGGTAGTTGTTGCTCATAGTGGTAAAACTTGCACAGTAGATTACACAGAAAATCCAAATTGAATCATATCAGTATATCAGTTTGACTGCAAAGCAGGCTTCCTGGGAGCCTGGTAATCTAGGTGGGATATGCTATTAGTGTGTTTTGCATCATGTGATTATGTAGATGTAGGGCCTACTGTATCTATCCAGTGTGCATGTGTGTCTCTGGCTGTCATTGTGTCTACAGGATACTGTATGAATGTATTTTGTATGTGTGTTTCACCTGAATGCAAACCCGCTGACACCTCTGTCTGGACATCCATAGTCTCCAGTGAGAAGGGATTGGAACATGCAAATACCACAGACATCGGATCCAAGGATGTTTCCAGGCACGTCTTATCTTGTTTCGTTTGTTTGCTGATTTGGTTATTTTATGGAGTTGATCATATAGTATACATTTTGGAACTCCTTGCTATCACTGTGGATTATTTGTTAACTAGTTTGGTCAAGAAAAATAAATAAATAAATTGCTTGTGATTTCATGGATTCACTTTCTCTTATAGTTTGGCTAAATCTCCCTCCCCTGCTTTTTAAAAATATGCAAAGTAAATAAAATATAATAATAATAATTGTATTAAAATTTCCCACACTAATTTGAGTGGTTAATTACGAGGTCTGTTGACTGACTCTTGCTGATGATGACAGATGCGTCAGGCACAAAGGTCGTATGGGATCCCGCCCTGCGTAAAAGACAGCTCGTCATGCTTTATGGCTGAGAACAATAATGCTGACTAATTGCTCAGATGCGCAGTTGTCATTGCTGGAGCTCAAACTCCAAGCTCACGCATCATCGCTTTGCCTTTGTACAGTAGCATTGATATGTCTGATATTTGCTTGTGATCTCTTCATCGCTGTGTTTATGCTGCTGGATTTGAATCTGATGAAAAGGGATTCTTTTGTCAACATTTTGTGTGGCATGACGAGAGCTGTGATCCACTAGGATCCAGCATGGATCAGATGGAGAAATGATTAAAGAAAGCTCATGTGGTTTTAAAGGGTGAAACACGTTCTTGGATAATGGCAGAATGTTTTGCTCTGAGAAAATTATCTTAATGCTCTCAAGCTCTTAAATGTGAAATTAAATTTACTTTTCTTAACAGGCTAAACCCTAAAGGTGCTGTCTTTCACCCGAGGTTTAATCGCTTAATGGTCTGACTCAAAGTAATAGCTGTATTGTCTTCTTCCTGGATAAAAAAACATAAATACAAAATAATATATGTGTGTGTGTGTGTGTGTGTGTGTGTGTGTGTGTGTGTGTGTGTGTAAATCATTTAAAATGGCACTTGTTTTTTATTAATAAAATAAAGATTTGTCCAATCTGTATAGGAGAGAAATGGGGTGGTTGTATTTTGTCTCCCTTCAATTTATCCCCTGAGCAAGCAGGCTCTATTAGCTCAATGGTAAAAAAAATTCTGCACTTGAAACTGGGTTAAAATCCGGGGTAGAAGAGGGGGGTTACATCATGTGGCCCAGAGTTCAATAGCCCAGAGAGCTAAATAGTCGCCGTATTGAAACAAAAACAAAAAAATCACGGTCTCACGCCATGATTTTTGAAACAAAGATGAAAGAATGGCACATTTCATTCCACAGTTGATGTATTTCAGTGTAGACGGACCGAACCCCTTTAAATTAAGCTCCATTTGGCATTAAGTCTCCTCTTTGAAATGTTCCTTTGGTTCAGCGTCACTGGTATTTGAATCTGATGACAAGGGATTCTTTTGTCAACATTTTGTGTGGCATGACGAGAGCTGTGATCCACTAGGATCCAGCATGGATCAGATGGAGAAATGATTAAAGAAAGCTCATGTGGTTTTAAAGGGTGAAACACGTTCTTGGATAATGGCAGAATGTTTTGCTCTGAGAAAATTATCTTAATGCTCTCAAGCTCTTAAATGTGAAATTAAATTTACTTTTCTTAACAGGCTAAACCCTAAAGGTGCTGTCTTTCACCCGAGGTTTAATCGCTTAATGGTCTGACTCAAAGTAATAGCTGTATTGTCTTCTTCCTGGATAAAAAAACATAAATACAAAATAATATATGTGTGTGTGTGTGTGTGTGTGTGTGTGTGTGTGTAAATCATTTAAAATGGCACTTGTTTTTTATTAATAAAATAAAGATTTGTCCAATCTGTATAGGAGAGAAATGGGGTGGTTGTATTTTGTCTCCCTTCAATTTATCCCCTGAGCAAGCAGGCTCTATTAGCTCAATGGTAAAAAAAATTCTGCACTTGAAACTGGGTTCAAATCCGGGGTAGAAGAGGGGGGTTACATCATGCGGCCCAGAGTTCAATAGCCCAGAGAGCTAAATAGTCGCCGTATTGAAACAAAAACAAAAAAATCACGGTCTCACGCCATGATTTTTGAAACAAAGATGAAAGAATGGCACATTTCATTCCACAGTTGATGTATTTCAGTGTAGACGGACCGAACCCCTTTAAATTAAGCTCCATTTGGCATTAAGTCTCCTCTTTGAAATGTTCCTTTGGTTCAGCGTCACTGGCGGTACCAAGGTGTACTTAGTGCTCCTACAGTACATGTGAGGGCCCTGGAGCCATGCATTGCTGCCAGCTCAAGAGGCCTCAGTCTGCACACTCAGGGGCGTCACAAGGGGGGGGAAAGTGGGACTGAGTTACCAGGGTGGAGGGGCCTTAATTATTTTATATACTTTAGTTATTGAAGCTCACAGCACGGCACAGAGTGCAGCGCTGCGAGCTAGTAGATCGTGAAAATGTGTGCAAATCTTTGAATATGCATTTTTTAAGCAAACATTTGTCAACTCAAATTTTGCTTCTGGGGGGGGTCCCTGGAACTAAATATTTTGAGATTGAGGTCCGTGGCCAAATACATATCATTTTGGGGGTCCTTCACATGAAAAAGTCTAAGCACCACTGACATAGAAACATAGGTATTTCAAAAAACCTTCAAAGACAAACTTTCAAGATTTTTCAAAAATAGCAGATCTACAGTACAAGCTCGCAAGCAAGCTGAATATCTGGTATTTTTCAATAGTTGAAGCACAAAATAACGCAGTGAACCCTTGTACCCAGGGCCCAGAATTTGGTGTGAC
>NC_137812.1:52087921-52097921 GCF_963921795.1 Nannobrachium achirus
TACGTCATCACCCGAGTCTTGATATGTTTCACCACCAATGTCATCAAGACAAAACGCCCTGTACTTTACTGACTGTGATTCAGAGGCTGTGACCACACACTAAAAACTCATGGGTCATTTCTTGACCCAAATCATGGGTCATTTGTGTTAGGTCAAATTTCGGGGTCATTTCTCAGAGCCACAACCCTTCCTTGAGTTATTGGGATATTATTTTGACCCAATTTCAGGGTTGTTCGAGTTAGGTAATATTTATCTGGGGGTGACCCGTTTTTGGGGTTAGTGGTAACCCATATACTTGGGTCAGTGGTCTAGCTTTGGGCCAATCAGGGGACAGGCACCATAAACCTGTTTGCAAAGCATGCTGGGAAAAGCATTTGTCTAGGTTTCCAGAGACATTTTCTAAGCTGTTGGGAGCTAAAAATGCTAAATATGTCATATCCATGTGTCTGCCTCGGCAAGCTGACTGTCATATGTCTGAATTTGATTTGTCAGTATCTGAGCCTAAACCCTAACCGTAAGTGTTTGGCTGCTAGATTAGGGTTGAGCTCCCTCCCCCAGCTGGTCTGAAAGAGAAGAACTCATGGTAATTTTGAGATTATTTCGTTTTTCTTCTCTAAACTATTCTGATTATAGTATTATCAACATTGTTGCATATATATTTAATCATGCACTTTTATGTTGATATTACTAGACTTTGAACAAATCATCTGTGAAGAAACCCTGAAACATTTCTGATATTATGTTAATGTCAGATAATATTAGCATTGTCATTCTCCAGACCATGCATATGTAGGTTGTATTCATTTAGCCCACTCAACCCAAAACTTGGGTTATATTGACTACAATCTTGGGTCATTTTAAACAAATAATTTGGTTATTTATTTGACCCAAATTATGGGTCAAAATTCATAACCAAATTTCTTGCGTTAAAATAACCAAACTGGGCATCGGTCCCTATTTGACCCGTGAGTTGGATCAAAAATAACCCAAGTTGAGTTGTTTTTGACCCAGCAGTTTTTAGAGTGCATGGGGTCATGTTATTGTATACTCTATGATATACTCTATTTTACGATTTGTATGCAATAGCTTCTCTAAAGCAGTGCCCCCCCCCCCATAATAATAATAATAATAATACATTTGTAATCACTTGAGGCTGAGCCCTATATAATAGTGAAAATAACAGATCTGCTAGTTTCTCTTAATGTTAAATTTATGAAAACATTTTATACTATTTGAAAATTCTTTTGAAATGGGCACCAAACCAGTGTTTGGGAAACAGTGCTCTAGTCTATAGCAAACAGGCTTGACTGCTGCACTACCTATAATGAATGTAGTACTAAAGTGACTTGCATAATGTATTCTTCCATTTGATTTGGGTGAATATTTGCATGATTTCTATATATCATTGTTGTCAGGAAGATAACTTGTATACTTCTTCCCCCCTTACCAGGCCTGGAATTTCATCATTAGGGGCAAGGCCACTTGGCCTTTGGTGTTGTCAATTTGTTGAGGGCAGGAAGGCCATCAAATAAAACAAGATTTTAGTCCATTGAAAGAATTAATAGAATTTAAGGGTTAACAATTATTTTAAATGTAATATGTAGACTGCAGTGAAATAAATCATACAATCTGATCCATGCTCAGCAGACAGCAGCCCTGCACAAATCATAGTTACTGGATTGTTAAAGATGGGGACTCGGGGGAGTTAAGAATTCAGAATCTTAAACAAATTGTTGTCTACATGATAAGAAAGAGACACTGGTGTCTACATATTGACCAGAAAGAGAAAGAGGAGAACGTGGCCCCAGGACATACCATTTTTTAAGGGCAGAAGGCCAAACTGAGGGGCAACGAAATTCCCTGAAATTCCTTCCCTGTGTATGACAATGACATGCTATACCTGTAATGTCTTACTTGACATGAATGGCTAAATATATCTGGACTGGAAGATGTAGCTGTTTTGGCAGCATGTTCCATAGCATACATATTTGCCATGTCCCTATGTGCTTTCTCCACTGAATATTCAACGCATGCGTGCGTGAGTGCGTGCGTGCGTGCGTGCGTGCGTGCGTGTGTACGTGTATACTTTCGTGCATGCTTGCAAGAGAGAGAGACATTGTGATATTTGGATTGTTTACTGTTTATGGAGTGAGTGAGTCATTTACATGTTGATATGCATGTTATGAGAGACAGAGGTGTATGGATGATGACAGGGAAATTTATTAAAAAATCATTGATGAAATATCTTATCACGAAAAAAGTCGCAATTTTTTGCGGAGGAGTTCAAAAGAAGCCTCAACAGGCTTATAAAATCATTTAATCTCAAAACAAACAAACCAAAGTAACAAACAAAAACAACAAACGTCAACCACACCTCCAGCTGGGCTGTGCACTGTAAGTTTTCCTCTCTCTCTCTCTTTCCCCCACAACGGAGGAGGGAGTGAAAGAGAGAAAGAGGAACAAGTCTGGTATGCCATTTGTTTCCAGTGCCACCTGCATGTCTGTTGCTGTGGGATTTGTACCTCCTCAATCACTGACACATGTGGATTACCTGTTCTTAAGGCAAAAAGCCAATACAAGCCACATCTTGTGTGCGAGCAATCAGGCACTCAAGATGCAACATATCTCCTCCATTGTAGATAGATCTGTGTAGAGATCGCCTGCTACAGTCGTGGCAATTACACCTGTACATTTTGTGCTAACACCTTTCATGGTGTAAAATCACACAAATTCAGTTGTACACACGACCACAAACATGCACGCCCACATGTGCGCACACACAGAAGCGAGAGTGTTTAAAAAAAGATTGCTATGCAGTGACATAATACTTGACTCCACTGACACTGCAAGTTGGCTGTGTAGCTTGTTGACAGAGCCCGGTGCCCTAGGCTGGTACTTGGTAGGCAGATACAAACTCAGGTGCATTCTCAGGTTAAAAGGTGAATTGATAGTTGAAAAAAAAGGACAGAGATAGATATAAAGAAATAAAGAGATGTATCTTTATGTACACAGTATTGCAATAAAGTGTATACACATACGCGCGCGCATGTATGGACGTATACATACATACATACATACATACATACATACATACTGTACATACATACATACATACATACCGGTACATACATACATACCGGTACGTACATACATACATACATACGGTACATACATACATACATACATACATACATACATACATAATTACTTTACATACATGCATGCATACGGTATATACAAACATTAATATGCATACTGTACATACTACAGTATATTGTAGAGAGAGAGAGAGAGAGAGAGAGAGAGAGAGAGAGAGAGAGACAGAGAGAGAGAGAGAGAGAGAGAGAGAGAGAGAGAGAGAGAGAGAGAGAGAGAGAAACACACACACAGAGAGACACAGAGAGAGCGAGAGAGCAGGAAATGATGCTGAACAATGTTGATAATCTCCCTCAACAGATGTCTACTCACCTGGATTACTCTTTATCACAGGTGCAGGTGGAACTCTGCTCCGAAGGGAACGCTTCCTTTTTCATGACCCCCTTTTCTTTATTCAGCTTTTATGGTTTTTGTCCTGGTCTGAATGTGGTTTATGATGTAAGCACGTTTGCACTAACTTGCATAATCGCTCTATTGTCATGAACAAAAGTGTACAATTTGGAGCTCAGGGAGTTTATTGAAAATGAGCATACTTCAGCAGTGTCTCCACTCTCCACTGACAGGCCTGCATTCAAAAAGATTTAAAAGTTCCGGTTGGTAATCTAAACATAAACAAATCAAATCAAATTTATTTAAAGCACATCCTACATGTTAAAACACATCCTCGCAGACATACAGTATGGCGGGCCATTAGGAGAGCTGTCCACTTTACAATATATTTTTTCTTGACTGCATGAGACACAGTGGGAAAGTGGAAAGGGAAGCAAAGGAAGACTTCTACCACATATTGCGGTCACGTGTTCAAATACTGGATTCTGATTGGCTAAATTCCGGAGGTTATGGCAGAACAACCGCCGCAGTTGTGTGAGGACTTGCTTCCAGGAAGAACTTTGCAAGTTACAACTGTGTTTTCTTTCGTGTATATGGTAGATGTGGTAGAAAAGCTATTTACCACTCGGGGTCGGACATTATGCTCTCATAATGTCCTGTGTGAGGTGTTATCGGACTCGGCTGCGCCTCGTCCGATAACACCCTCACACAGGACATTATGAGAGCATAATGTCCTCTCACTCGGGGTAAATTGCTTACATCATGCCCACTAGGCATTTCACCCCAGGCCAGCAGGAGAGAAGAGAGTGTCCTTAACCACTTTAAACATGGCATGCCTATTTTGGTCCTGTCAATATAGGTGGCAATTCTCAAAGAGACGAGGGAAAACGATGGAACGCTGTATATTTACTACAAACGATAGAAAACGTACATTGACATGTGAAGATTTGGAGGTTTGTGTCAAGTACTGAAAGGGAGTAAGCACTACAAATTCAGCATATGCATGTGCATGTGTTCATGCACATGCATGTGTGTATGCCGGCCCGGCAGCCCGGCACAGTTCTGTATTTTGTAGTGCACGGGCGAGTGCGTGTGTGATGACGTGGACTATATGCCTGCTCAATCGCAGGCGCGTGCACATGCATCCAGTGCCTGTCACACATATAGACAGAGGCTACAGTACAATGGTTCTGCATGGGTGTGCCTGTATCTGGGATTACAGTCAGAATAGAAGCTAGAATGTGCAGACCTGTTCCACTGGCTTCTATGGCAGCAATTCACAGAAACCTCTCCTCTGGGATGAATGACAGGCAGGGTCACCCAGTGATTAGACAGAGCCAAAAGATTACAGGTTTGATCCCTGCACCAGACGGAATATATCTATCAACATTGTGGGTAGACCTGGTCATTGCATTCATGTTTCTCTGAGAAAGAGAATTAGACAATTACCCATGATCCGTGTAAGAGTATCAGCTAAATACTGAGAAATTAAAAAATATATTTTTTACCTAAAAAGGTTATAATATATTAGACCCAGCTCCAATTGGCAGTGATGGAAACATGACCCCTGGGTAGACATGCACATTGTTGCCCCTCTACCAGTGAGATGCTGTGTGTTGACTGTTGAAGTTGCAAGATGCAAGATATACAGCTATGCCTATAATCTTAACACTTTGACTGCCACAATGTTAAGGGTTTTAAGGGTAAAACCCTTGCCACCATAGACGGCCATTCATTTTTGACGGAATAAATTGAAAATGGTAGGATGTACGAAAATTGACAAAAATCAAATTCAGAGAATATAGAGTCGGAACCTTAGCTTTCACCATAAAAATTTCGTCCTGCTGTGGTGTTCTGCTGTGGAGAAACCTGAGGGAGAGCGAAAGCTGTACAGATGAAAAAGGAGCATCAGAAATTTACTTTCTGAGATAATTGAGGTCAAAGGAAAAAAACTTTCAGAAGCCCTAGAAACAAATTGGTAAATGGTACAAGAACACACAGTACCTCTAAATGAAGAACAGGGTGCAGGCCATAATAATGTAAAAAAAAAAGTTAAAAAAAGTTGTACCGTGGTCTAGTTATAAGGCAGGAAAGTGGAAGAAGCCAGGAGACTGACAGAGGCTCTTTTTTCATCTTCCCAGGATGAAGGAGAGACAGAGTAGAATCCACTGTGTTTTGACCTGGGATTTTTTATTCAAGCCTTCAGTTAGACATCAGACATCTCAAAAATAAAGATAAAAACTCTGATAAAGATAACAAAAAAAAACTTTACATTGCTGTTTCACTTCAGTATAGTTGTAGATGTGTTCCATTGCAATCATCATTTTAGTCACTTCAAACTAAAACGGTCAAACTACCCTGAGCAATTCAAAGTCATAATACATAAAATTAAATAAAAATTGATGTACATTCATATGGAAATGTTTGTATTGACAAAGTCAAGCCAACTGCGACAAACTTCACCATGTTAGAATCCAGACCAGGCAACTGCAATAAGAGTAATTATGAAAAAAAAAAAACATAATTACCATAAGGTATATATAATTATTTGCTATACATTTTATATACACAGGTACATATATTTCCAAAATAGCAGATCTACAAGCTCATAGCCCGGCACCGCGCTATGAGCTTGTAGATCTGCCATTTACATATGATGCCTAATAGCCGATCTACAAGCTCATAGCCCAGCAAGGCACTATGAGCTTAGTATTTTCATGGCTCTCCTTTTAGTAGACCTTGTACCAGTGAACTGTACCGTCATGAAACTGTACCTTTTCCTATGCAAACTTCTAATAAAGTCTTCAATCAATCAATCAATCAATCAATCCCTTCTTTGTATTTACCTACTGTATGTTTTTATACTGTTTTTTATTTCCCCCTTTTTTCCTGACTATATCTACTGCATAGTACTGTGTTCTATCCGTCTGTCATTCAATGTTATATGAGATACTGCAATGGTTTACTATGGAAATAAGCCTAGTCTTTTCATGGATCTCATGATCTCCTTTTAGTAGACCTTGTACCAGTGAACTGGTACAAGGTCTGACCAATCCATCTCGCTGGATTGGTCAGACTGCGACGTTTGCGAGTGACTTATAGTGGTTGTTTTGCTGGGATGTGTTTGTTTTGCACTAAATGGAGCATCTGTCCTCCTTTCTCACCAAGCTAAGCTAAAGAGGCGTCAATTGGGTATGGCAAGCTATGGCAGCTGCCATACCTTGGCTACAGGGGGAATATAATAAAATGTACTGTAATCGTGCCTGTTGTAAAGGTATGTAACATGACTGGTGTGTGGTGTCTTGCACGCGAGCCTCGCGCGCGTGAAAGACACCAGTCAAGTTGCCATAACTTAGCTTTTTCTGAACTGACGCCGCTGAGCTAAACGCCCTGCTCGATCGGTGGTCTGCGCGCGGACCACCTGTTGTGATCCGAGATGAGCATAATCATCTCTCATCTCATGCTTGCTCTCGGAGCGACGTCGCGACCCCCCAAACACGCCAATACACCACTGTATGTATCAATCAATCAATCTAGCAACAACCACTTACTTTATATAGCAGTTCTTTTCGCTGCGACGCCGCGGCTCGGTGGTCCCTGGTGGCCTGGTCGATGAACCATGACGATCCAGTAAAACTTTTCAGATCACATGTAACGCCTGTAGAAGTAGTCCTCAGTAGTATAGTAAAGCACTAAACTAAACCCCCCCCCAAACACATGGCCGCTGCTTCTTGCCAAAGTTGCCGTCCATCCAGCAATCCCAGGCCTGGGGAGGACGGTCGTGTACCAAATCACCATGGTAACACAAGGTAACACAAGCTGATTGGCCACACAATGGTAACCATGGTGATTTTAGTCATTCCAGGGCCCAGGACGGCTGAATCCAAGCGTCAGTGATACATATGCTCCTAATCTTGTGTTAATTAAAAAAAAGACATTCCGGCGTCATATGACGCCGGTGGCAGCGCGGGGGGTGTAAAAGCCTGACGTCATATGACCTCCGTGGCGGTCAAAGTGTTAACAGCAATACAATGTGCAAAATAGGCCTAAAATAAATATAATATAAAAATACATTTGAATATTGGGGTGCACGCTGGCCTAGCGGTCCAGGCGCATACTATAGGCTCTGATGCATGACAGCATGTCATGGGTTCGAATCCTGATCCCGACAACCTTTGCTGTGTGTCTCTCTCCCCATTTCTTGTCAGTCTACTAGTCTATCAATAAAGGCATAAAAGCCCCACCCCCACTCACCCGTTAACCACTTAAGCCTTTATTCATGGTATAAATAGTATGGTGAAAATCTACAAGCTCACTCAACACATCAGGATGCAACACATTATGAGCTTGTTGATCTGCCATTATTATTATTAGGGTTCTTCTTCTTTCGTGTATCATCATCCTTGATGATTGGTTGACAACATTTTATTTCACAAGATTTCTTGTTACTTAGGGGAGGCCATGGGGCTGGCTGTCGTCTTCTCCCCTTGCTGACGTCGGCTTAGGCAGGGTTTTAACCAATCACCTTCCGCACGAAGGGCATATGCACTAACCACTACACCAACGTTGTGAAATCACTAACTAATTGGTGCCAGGTGTGTTGAAGTTGGACTAAAATGGTAACTAAAGATACAGTTTTAAAGATTGTTCTCAAATGGATGGTGTCCAGTACCATTGCAGCTCAAGAATCCACCACTCCTGAGTGAAATTTCTGGGGCTGGAGTCGCACAGGTCCTGGAGCTGGTGAGAGCAGGAGTGGACCTGGTGAGACGTAGGAGGGGCCCGGACAGGAGTCAATCTACATATATATGTATATATTAGGGGTGCAACGGTTCACAAAATTCACATCCTTGATTTATAAATGTATTTTTATAACTATTTATTTTTTGTTTTAACTTTGAACAATACGGTACCCAACCTATCGGGGAGTGGTTCTCTGAGTGGGCTCTGCGGTCCCCTAGGGGTCCTTGAGGGGGTTCCAGGGGAATGTGGATGTGGAGTGGTATTGTATTGTATTGTTCGGTACAAGGTAATTCGGTTCGATATTCTTCGGTTCGGTTTGATTTTCGATATTCGGTTCGATATGTTGCACCCCTAATATATATATATATATACATACAGTATATATATATATATATATAGTTGAAGTGGGACAGCCCTACTCACAGTATCATCAAGAGATGATAGTGTGTTTGTTTAATCCTTGAGTCTTTCCTCCACTGATGCAGTTTTCACTGCCACACTACAAGGTCACTGATCTACTTTATCTATCTATAAATGCGAGAAGTCTCTGCGTGCGTGTGTGTCTGTCTGTATGTATGTAATCCGCGTATCTCGAGAACCGTTCGACGCATATAGACAGATATCTCCGTATATGGGCATAAAAGGGACACATGAGTCAACAAGAAATGGACGCATATAGACAGATATCTCCGTATATGGGCATAACAGGGACACAAAGAAATGGACGCATCTCCACATACGCGATTTTCCGGAACCGGCGCTGATGTCTGCTAGGCAATAACCGAACAACGGGTATGATGGGTATTGCCTAACAACTGGAGGGGCATCATTCCCCACGGGTGGCAAAGCAAGCAGGCTGTGTATTATTGCAGGGTCCTTTGACAGACAGATACAGAGATATCCATATATAGGCATAAAATGGACGCAGACAGAAATATATCTCCATATATGGACATAAATGGACACAGGCAGAGATCTCCATATATGGGCATAAAATGGACGCAGACAGACAGATACAGATATCTCCATATATGGGCATAAAATGGACGCAGACAGACAGATAACTCCATATATGGGCATAAATGGACACAGGCAAACAGATGGTCAAAACGGGTCCTACAGAGATCTCCATATATGGGCATAAAATGGACGTTGACAGATATCTCCATATATGGGCATAAATGGACACAGGCAGATGGTCAAAACAGATCCTATGACAAAAGGTATAATGGGGTTTGCATTAAAGGGCGGGACATTCATTCCCTATTTACATCGTTCCCGAGTTGGCCAAGTCGCCGACTAGACGGCGGCCGAGCTTCTAGTAAGCTTAATGACCCTTAATTGATGCCAGGTGCGTTTTAGTAATACAGACAACTTGTGCTTGTATTGTACATCCTTTTTTGTTGGGGGGGGGAGACATTTGAATGGACTGGTGGATTTGCACACCAAATGTTGTCCATTTCACTTGTTTTGCATGCTGTGCGGCTGCTTCTTAACCCAGCACCCTTTGTCATGAAAGCCCTGTGTTTGGTTCACTGTTGGCTCACACTTAAAAACCCATTGGGTGCTAAACCACTGTAAAAGATTGTTACCACAAATATACAATGCTGGAGAAAGTTAAGGTGCTTAACAGTACTAAACAGAATGCGCCTGGAAATGTCAAAAATGGTAACCGGAGGAGAATCCTATGATAACACATCCCTCAAAAACAATATCAACATATCGGACATACAAAAACAATATTTGGCAGATTTCGGACGGGCCTGCTGCA